>NC_142928.1:45855837-45870837 GCF_046866305.1 Octopus bimaculoides
ACACATAACGCACGCTCAAGCACGCACACTCATACTCACACACTCACGCACGCACACTCACACTCACACACTCACGCACGCACACATACATACATATATGTGTGTGTGTTTCTATATATATTCCTATGCATTAGAAGAGAGATAGAACATATACAGACAGCGATAGAGAAATATAAAGGAGAGATTGAAAATGAGTGCGCAAAATTTGAGTGCAAAGCAGTGTTATAGACACAAGTAGCAATGCATATAAAATATTAGATATGATATTTAGTAATAATAATACTTTGAATAAGTTAGATTCAATATTTTGGGTTGAACTTTTCTATTTATTGGCTTCCATGAACTTAATGTTTCTATGACACCTGTCAATAATTGTGTCTCGTACTCGTAATACCACGCCTATCGTATTATAGAGGTTGTCGCACGTGATTTTAAGGAGGGGAAATCAGGTGCCGGAAATCAGGATAAAAATAAATTAAATTGACTTTGAGCTTAAGCAATCGAGCATCTAGTGTTAGTCGTTTAAAATCAAGACCATTTGAGAGCAAATTCCTAACGATTATAAACATTATTTTTCGATCAGAATGGGCTCCACATTTCGTAAGATTCCCAAAGTGTTGTGCATGGTTTTAATGGCAACATGCTATTTGTGTGTATGCGTGTGTGTGTGTATGTTTGCGTGTGTATGTGTGTATGCGTGTGTGTGTGTGTGTGTGTGTTTCTGTGTACGTGCGCGTGTGTGTGTGTTACAAACATTTTCCCTCGAAATTGTTCGTGTCAATCTGTCTTCATTGATAATTTTTCATATAATTAATAAATTTATAATAAAAAAACCTTCTCCAAATACTGTGACTGTTTAATCGATATGGTGGTATAATAAGTGAAACAGAACAGGGATGGAAGGAAGTAAAGACATGGTTATTGTGGTGATAGGATGCACCATTGACGGTCAGAAATTTCATTGAGAAAATTTGAAATCAAGTAGGGATAGTAATTGGCTATTCAGAGGTACTAGAATAGACAAGCAAATAATTAAATGAATAGATGTGAGGTAGAGGCCAAATATATACTTGAGATAAGGAGTAAGGTACAGAAAATGTAGAGAAAGAAATTGCTTTTAGCATAGTTAAGTAATAAGTATGAGCTTAATCATAATTAGGACAAAATCACAAGAATTTTACGTAAAGGACAAAATTGAAATACACTTGTGTTTACATGAGAAGATTAAGTCAAAAGACCTGCTGAGTAATAGGGCGTTATAATGTCGAAGGATAGCGAACGATTCCATACTACACAACTTAGAAACACAGTGGTTATTATAATGGAAGCCCCAGAATCTACGGACCAGGATAAGTTACAAATGATATTCTGGGAATTGAGGTGGTGAATGTATGTAACTAGGGAGATAAAAGTTTTTAAAATTCATTAGTGATTAAATGTATGTGAGCCCTGCGATTGAGATCAAAATTGCAGCCAATATATAACTTAAACCTGGACGTAAAGTGGGGTCATTACCTAGCATTTATATACGATATTATAATGTAAGCAAAAACAATCCAGCAGATAGCAATGGAAGACTCGGCAGTTGTAGGTTTTCCCACTAGCTGTGAGCTTAGGATCAATCCCTATTACATTATTTGCATTATTTGTACTCATCAATCCCTATTACATTATTTATATTATTTGTCCTCAACTTGTTTGTTGTTCACACAACGTTTCGGCTGATATACCCTCCAGACTTCATCAGGTGTCTCGGGGAAATTTCTCGAACCTGGGTTCTAAGGTATTTTTTGATGTTGTTGTTGTTGTTATTATTATCATTATGTTTGTTGTTGTTGTTGTTGTTGTTGTTGTTGTTATTATTATTATTATTATTATTATTATTATTATTATTATTATTATTATTATTCAGGTCATTGCTTGGAATCGAACTCGGAATCTTAGCCATTGCGCCATATGCCGTGGGCAATTATGGAGTGAATTTTAGGGCTTATAAATGTAATAATTTCCTATCCTTCCTTAGCAGTGACCTGAATAATAATAATAGTAAGAAGAAGAAGAAGAAGAAGAAGAAGAAGAAGAAGAAGAAGAAGAAGAAGAAGAAGAAGAAGAAGAAGAAGAAGAAGAAGAAGAAGTAGAAGAACAACAACAACAACAACAACAACAACAGCATGGATGTGCCACACCGGTCTCTCCATTCAGAAACAGATTTAATCTAATAGCATCTGTTGAATGGGATAAAGGAACCTGTGGAAGACTTGAAGGAAACGGTATTTTAACGAAAATAATCACGAAGACGAAATTTTACTGCCATACAAAGTACAGCTTCTCCTATGCACAATGTCTTGGCGAAACATGTGCTAAACACACAAGCGAAATTAACACCAGAAAGTTTACAACGTATAAAATAGAACTGGAACAAAACAGTAGGCGCAAAAATTGAGTAATTACGCATACAATCGAATGTCTACATAATCATATATAAATTGTAATATCCATAGGACCATACATAAATTCCAATGTTTGCACAGCTACCTAAAATTTGCAGGACACACACGCATACCAAAACACGTGTCACAAACGAAGCAAAACAAAATATTTTTTATGTCTCCCTCTCTTATTTCCCCTAATTTAGAATATTGTCATATTTTAACAATTCGTCCATCTCTGTCTCTTTCTCACTATTCTCTCTCTCCTCTCCTCTCTTTGTTTTTTTCTCTCTCTGTCTCTCTGTCTCTGTCTCTCTCTCTCTGTACGCACACATACGTATATATATAAAGAGAGAGAGAGATCTCGTTCTCCTTATATGATTCTCCTTGATCTTTTATTTCTGAAGACGAACAATGCTGTATACGGCAGCGTAATCCAGACTACTTTCACGAGATAAGCTAATGGACTATCTTCGTACTCTTTGTTTCCGTTTTTCCTTTCTCTTGTATTTAGCTATGCATATTTACGTACATAGACTCATACATATAAATATAAATTATACAAGCTTGATTTAGATATACATCGCAAAATAATGTTCTTAACGCATGAATTCTACTAATGCAGTGCTCCTTCAAATATACATTTCGCCATGTTGTGTTTGGTTAAGTGTGATATAATTACAAGTGGTTTATTTCGACGGAACTATAAATTTCTGGATGTGAGAGCAACAGCGCATTCGTTCGACCACTGCAATAAATCCTTCCCACTTTTAGAAATAACGAAAATATATCACTAATAATACCAACGGAATTGTCATGCTTTGAAACTACAAGTAATATGGTTAAAATATATAAAAATAATTTTTTGCATGTTTATATTGCATTATGAATCGACTAAATTTTACGTTGCTTTAATCATTGACACAGTAGACATTTTAATTTGAAATTCAGTATTTAATCTCTCATATAGTTTCGCCATAGTAGTTTTATTCTTTTGATATTCGTTTGCATAACCTCTTAAAATATTAGGAAATTTAATGTAAGACTACATAACTCTTAACTGGGTGTAAAAAAATGATGATAAATTTTCTTTCATTATGACGTTGTAGATAATTTTGCAATATTTTTATGGGCGACTAACTACTTAAGAAGGATTAGTATTAATAGTTTCTAAATGCTATGTGTAATTATCTAATAGCTAAGTTACATTGATTGCAGCTGTAAAACACTTCATATTTTTTTTGTGTTTTTTTTTTGGGGGGGGGGGAATAAGGCGGTTGGATGAAAGTGAATATTAGGAGAAATATAAATGAATAAATGTAACCAATATGAATAAATTATGCATATTTAGTGGAAATTTTCAGTTAATGAAGTTCTTCATTCGTCCGGCACATGTTTGATGATGAATAAAATTTTTATTGACATCCACTCGAAATTTATACAAAACACGACAAACACTCATTGAATCGATGAATAGAGGCCTCGAATGCAACATCCCAATGGAGATATATAAATATTGTCCCTTTCACCATGAAGAAAGCTCAAAGGCTGCTCTTAACTAGAGAAGCTAATCACACAACACTCCAGTTCATTAAGCATTGCACAAAGCTTGAACCCTCAAAATCGCTCCAAATTTTGAGGCTTACTATTAGTAAGATTCCCTTCTGAAGAAAACGTCTCCTTAACACAGCTAAGACAGAAATACAATGTTAAAGCAAGAAAATTCTTCAAATCTTAACATTTTAAGCAAACATTGCATGGGTATATATGCACTTACGTAAACAATCACACATATATACGTACTTATGCGTACAATCACAAGTATATATATATATATATATATATATATATATATATATATACACAGACACTCACACACACATATATATGCATATCTTTATATACATGTGTATATCGTAATATATAATTGTATATATATATATATATATATATATATATACATATATACATGTGTATATATGTATATATATATATATATATATATATATATATATATATATATATATATATATATATATATATATATATATATATATATATATATATATATATATATATATATATATATATATATATATATATATATATATATATATATATATATATATATATACTTAATGTACGTATGCATATTCGCATGTAGGTGTGTGCATACATTACAATGTATTATATATATATAATTGTATATGTGTGTTTCTACGTCTATGTTCGTGTGTATGTGTGTGAGATGGCAAACGCCCACCCAGGTCTGAGTGTTAGAGACCATGATACTACAGTTGAAAATGTAGCAAGATGAAGTAGTGGGCGTGCGGGCTTGTGATTGGAAAATGTGTGCGAGTGATATTATGGCAATCTTTCTAGTGTACTTTTCTGAATGGGGTTTATAAAGAATGATTGGCATGAACTGCTCATTGTGAAATTAATATAAACCACGTTAAAAATGGTTATGCAATTTTAAAGTAGCGAATTATCGGAAACGAGTAACCAATTTAGTTTTCGTCTATTTAACGATAATTCCTGAATATATTACTTTTCCGATTTTCGTAAAGCACTTTGTTCATTTATATGAATGATGTGAAATTTATATAATTTTGAATAAGAAGTTACTGTGCTATAAACGACAATGCTGATTACAAAGTGTTTTGACTTGGTTTCACTTTCTTTGCTGAAGTGACATGTCCATAGTTGTGGTTTTATACTAGAACCAGTTATAAAACTATAAATGAGAAAAAATGTTTCTGAGAAATAAATCCTAGCTATTCGAATACATCTAGGCGCTGATTCAATTTCGGGTGGGAAGCCAAATGTTGAGCCTGACGTTCACGTAAACTTCAAGTTATACAGAGGCATAGGAACCCTATACGAAGCACTCAAAGGCGCCTGTCCAAGTCTACCTACGTATGACATTCCAAATATTAATCATTTGTAGAATGAACTGCAGCAGATAAATGTAGTTTCGAAAGCTTCCTGCATTACACGTTCTAAAACACGGCAGCACATATGTCTAAGTCAGTATAAATTGGTCATGTAATATGAAAAATATATAAAAATATCATAAGGTTTACGTTGATTTTCGGTAGCATTGGTAAAGCAAGTTCTTTGATCAGGATGGATCAGGGAAGGAAAACGTATTGTCGTCACAGTTATGAAGTTTCATTAACTTGAAAATATCGATTTGCTAACAGTACTTTGTTTCTGTGAAACATCAACCAGTTCACATTCATGTACAGTTTGTTGTTATCTTCACTTGCTTTTCATTGTTTACCTAAGCCACTCTACATGATGAATGGTATTGATGCAATTCCAAATGAAAGAAAGTGATTGCCATTTCCAATCAGAAAATACACTAATTTGTAAAGTCAATATGTTCACCGATGTTACTGAATTATTCACTTAACAAGAGGAAATTATTGTTCCCTCCTTCAAAAGAAACACCGTATCTTTCGCAAGAAATCAACTTAACTTTATCTATTCAAAAAATTTCTATTACCATATGATATCGTGCCCTAATGAATTATTATCCAGCGGCTATTATTCAGTTATGGGTTTCTGATATAATTACATTTCTGTTTCAATCTATTTACTTTGGACGTTAATATTATTATGTTTCATAGTTAAAACTAATAATTAAAGAAATGTTGAAGCAGGAAATGGACGAAAACTTCATAGAAAGGCGTAATATTTGAAAACATTAAGTAAAAGAAACATTTTGACAGAAAATGCATTCAACAAGGAGGGACAAACAGTGTTGTAATACAAACACATGGCGCTCTACGAGTTTATAGAGGATTAAAATGACTTGAAACACGGTTTATGACAGATGTAATAAGTAACAGCTATAAACTGATTATTCTTCTATTCACCATGTTATCTGCAGATGGATTTCGATCATGCTCGTTTAAAATCCTGCTGTTGTTTTAGTTGATTAGATCGACGTCAGCAATATATCAGCGAAAGTTATCATAAAGGGAGCTATTAATTGTGTTGCTTTTCTAAGTCTTATTCAAAATGCTTAATTCAATTTCACTTTACATTTCTTTAAATGGAATATAGCCAGAATTATTTTGGGATTCAGTTTCCAGTGGAAGCATTTGGGAAATTGGATTTGCATACTGAGAGATAAAAGAAAATTATAACCAGCTTCAAGAGGCAGTTTTAAACTAATGTAAGTGTATACACGACTTAACTTAAAATAATAAAAAAAATATTTTGACGAGTGAAAACATAAATTGATCGATACGTTTTTGGCATTAAACCAGTAGTATATTTACTATTTAATTGTTAAGGACGTTTCTGACGTCTCCTCAAATTTCATGGGAGAATAAATGGTGGTGCAGAGTTATCATATTCTGTACCTAAAGCTAATCTATTATATTACTGGATCCAGAGAAGATTTAATTGACACACATCATTAATATTATTACGAAAATCGGTGCAAGCGTTGGAATAAAGAGGTTCTACATTGCCACACACACATGACTACTCATACACACACACACACACACACACACACACACACACACACACACACACTCATGCAGCCACAAATACATATATATGTATACGTATATATTTCTAGTTGATGAATGGGTATTATACATAGACACATACATACACATACACAATCTGTTCACATGTCATTGTTTAAACCTAGATCATGTTCACATATCCTTATTAATCCTCCGTATGTATATTTAAACAATAGCGTTCCTACGTTCATTAGTCCATTAATGTTCCATGACGTTCTTGCTTGTACCATGATAATGAAATGTGTTTATTAATGGTTTTTGTTTTTTCTTTGTGCTCTCTCCAATAGTACGCAACAGAGTTTTCTTTAATAATACGACTAATACACTCTTTAATACTAGATTTGAAAATTATACATTGGTTAGGCAGAGGTCATTTTCATGATTGTTTTCCGTGTAATTTATTTGTCTTTATATTTTTGAACTTTTGCTAATAGTAGATGGCCTGTAATTATTAATACTCCAAGTATAATTCTATAAACGAAGCGAAAGCTTTCGATGATGCCACGTAATATATTTCTAATTTTATTTCGAGTAGTTTATTAAACAATTTGTGATAACATCTTGATGTTAATGGAAGGTAAAAGAAATAAAATAAAACAAAAATCTGTTTAACATTGTGAATAAAATCGGCCCTAAAAGAAATTCGTTTCGATAAATATTCCGACACCGTTAGCCTTAGTGTAAGGTCTGGCCTGAAAATATTTTCAGGATAATTTTGTACTTCAACATTTTATTGCCGATAAATAAATTACTAACCATGTGATGGTGCAGCCATGCATTACAAGCTAGATATTTCACGACCTAAGTTTAACGAGGTGTCACAGTATATCTGTGTTTGCACTGCGTGTACAAAGGAATAGAAATCTACTTCCGTAAACACACTCTTTATCGCAAATTCAAAGTGTGAGTGTATATGTGTATGTGTGTGTTTGTGTGTGTATTTGTATATACATATGTACATATATATATACTCATATATGTATTATCATATATGCATACATACATATGAGTAAGAGATTTCGTTAAAGAAAAAGGTTCTAAGAGTGTGAGCTTTTATGAATTCATAGCAGGTATTCTTTACAATATACAAGCTTGGTTGAAACTATCATAAGCAAAATCATGCATATGAGTTACATAGTCCTAATATCTGCCAACTTGAAATGATTATACTTGCATATTTGGACTGAAGTATATGAGTCGGAATACATCATTCAATATTTTGTTCATGTTAATTCATTGGCAACATATCTTTCCTGAATATCCACCCATACTATAATAATTAGTATGAAACGTATATTGATAGATCTGCAATAACATAAGATTGAGGAGTATTGTGGCTCTCAGAATTTCATGTAGTAAATATCTCTTTCCACATCGTAAATCTTTATCAAATATTCTAACTCAAATTCAAATATATCGATGAAATTACACCCTAGAATGTATTCAAAATCTATTATGTATAAATGAAAATATTCGTTATTTGCAAATATTGAGTCAATAAATACACACACACACACAAACACACACACACACACACACAAACACACATACACAAACACACACACACACACGCATACACACACACACACACAAACACACACACAGACACCATTATATGTTTGCGAGGGTACGAAACAAATCTTATTTTCAAGAAGTAGAGAATGTTATATGAGACATTCGCTTTAGATTCGGTTATCTGCAAAAAAAAAATCTACACGTTTACGCAATTGCAATCAATGCATAACCATAGTTGCTATAAATGAAAAATTGTTCAGTAAGGTGGCTTTGGCACGGTAAGTGGGACATCAACATGTGTTTTAGTACGTTACTTTTTCTTTTTAGAGTTTTTGCAGCTGGTGGGGCGCAAGAAGGTACAGAAATAAAGCCAATAAATAATTGTATAATGCACATGTGAAGGAAAGTTAAGGAAAGGCGATAATGGGCAGGAAAAAATGTACCTCTATCGATTAGTAGGGGAGAAAGGAAGAGTAAAAGGAAGGAAAAGAATGGTTGGACTCTTATACAAGCATATATATATATATATATATATATATATATACGTATATATATATATATATATATATATATATATATATATATATTTATACACACACACACACACACACACACACACACACACACACACACACACATATATATATATATGTGTGTAGATTTTCACTTGTTATAATTTTCTTTTCAAGTATTAATTTGTAGTGAAGTATCTCAGCCCAAAGCACATTTATGCGTTGCAGATTAGCATTCAGTCGTATGCATGGAGCCAATTTTGAATCATATGTCATTCCATAAATACAGAGTGCAAGTATTCACATTCTGATTCGGAACGGTTTACAGATAATTCGTTAATTATTCTTCTATTATATAACTAGACGATATGGCGTCATATTTTCATTGAAGCCTCATATGAACCTATTGACATGTTACGAGAACCTTACGAGAAACCTTTTGGCATATGATGAAAACTGAAAAGAAATCATGCCAAGAAAAATTATTTAGAGTATTATTGCGAGGTTTAATGATCAGTAATGTTATGTTTCTAAAAAACAAAATTATTCAATTATTTGTAATGTTGCCAATAGAAATATGCATGCCATTTATATATTCTATTTTCTCGTGAATATTAGATACATTTTCTTCATAACATTCGTACACCTATAAGTAAATTGTCACGTTTATTTTACTGTCTTTTTATTTCATGAAACGAAGTTTGATATATGGAAGATATAATTTAACTTTCCGTCAGCCACACATGTAGGGATCCTGTTATATAGTCTCACATTTCAACGTAAATATATTACGAATTTTAAACAGCACATATAGATATAATTTACATGTGTGTCATTAATAATCACAAACTCACTACGAAGTATTACACACGCACGCATGCTTGCATATTTATATATACAGAGAGAGTGAGTGAGAGTGAGAGAGACAGATAGGGGGGAAATGCACATATATGTATATTTTTATACATAAGTACGCGTATAAGAATATATATATATAGCCATATTCATATATATGTGTGTACAATATATACATATGTACATACACACACATATGTGTGTATGTGTATATACGTGTTCGTGATTGAATGTATGTATAGAAACATACGTACACACTGTGTATATACATAATATATAAACTACACATATAATGCAAAACAGCCTACAGACTGCGATAGTATATAAAATGGAAATATTTCGGTGCGGCCCGTTATAGTATGATTTGTCGTCCGGTACTTTCCGCTGTCCTATGGCTGTTCGATAGTATATATAGTCGTACAGTAAAGGCACACACTGCAAACACACTATTGATTTATTATTTGTATATCTGTGGGAATATGAGTGCATGTATATGTGTTTATTCTTGGTAATTGAAAAAAACGCTATTACCTTAGTAACTGTATATTAAAAAAAGTATTAAGTTTATTGTACATGTTTATAACAGATGTGTTTACAGCATATAACTAATGTAGTAATTCTGTAAACATGTGATAAAGTTGTGCTGAATTATTTGCAAAGAGTTGATATTTTTCGTATAGTGTTGCTGGTGGAAAATATGTTCAAGACATTACTCAGGCATTTACGTAATAAAATGGGAGCTATAAAAAATATGCTTATCAGCTAGTAAATCTCAAACATTTTCTGAGGCAGCTGTATTATATCTCACACTGCAAATAATTAACGTTGCCTTCAGAATTTATTGTGAGTTATAAGCATCAAGAGAATATCTTTTTACAGAGCCTAGTGCATATTCATTGCAAATTGAATAATGTAATGAAATTAAAAATAAAATGTAATTTCAAAAGAACAGGGTGAAAATAATTTGAAGTGTCTTAGAAGCAAATGGACACAACAGGTAACAAATAAAATATTTCGAAGAACATAAATATCTTAATTCTTTTAATGCCAACAATTGCTATATCCCTTAAGTAAAATATATTTTGTTGAGTGCTCAAACAATAATAATATTAATCTGCTTTCTTTTCTTCTAAACGTGTAATGAATCCTTTTTCGGGCTATATTACTCGCCTTAAATTTTAGAGAGTGAGTAGCAAATACTTGGCTGAAAATGTTTTCCTTTCTAAACTTATAAAGACTTCGTTAAAATTTGGAATAAAGTAATGACAGATAATTGATCTACTGAAATAATGATATGGATCAAAAACTACTCCTCTCTTTCTGATTGCACAAAGAGATAAGAGTCGTTACAGTATCATCAACAAAAACAAAATTCATGCACTACAAAGCCTAAAACTACTACTACTACTACTACTACTACTACTACTACTACTACTACTACTACTACTACTACTACTACTACTGATATTGCTGTTGCAAAATCATTCATTCGTCGAAATTTTTTGCTTGTGATACTGATACCGACCAGCGTTAGTATATAACGTTGCGAGTAAAGTAAGATGCGGAGTTGAAACATGAATGCTGCCCCTTTTATCAAGTATAAATCATGGAATTTGTCTTCTGTTTCAATTAATTGAAGTTAAACCGCCAAATTTACACAGTACTAGACCAAATAATATTTTTTATAAAATGATTGATATAACTACCACTATCATTCGTTGTCGGAGCGTACCAGCATGAAAAAATGCGATAGGTTTTCATGTGTTTCATTAGGGTTACATATGTCCAAACAAGAAACATTTTAATCTGTTTCCACAATTGCTAGTACTGAGGGTCATAACAAAGAAACTTACAAGATATTTATAGGTTTACACTGGAACCGAATTAAAGGAAATGAACATAATGATATATACATCATGCAAATTCTAATAATATTCTTAGAGAAAGTCTGACATCAGACTATATCAACTTAGACTAGAATACCAGAGGTAGCATTACCTTTCCCAAGGAAGAAATGTCTTTTCTCAAGTTGTCATTTCTCAAACTACAAGCATGGGAAAAGAATATCCATGTTCACTTGAGCGCTTGTCACCACACTCACATTTCGCCATGCTTATTAACACATTTCATACTCATCAAGTGTGATAGAAATCAATAAATAGAAATTTTGTCGAAGTGTTATGCCTGCATTCTGTCATTTCAAACGCAACAAGCTCTTAGTAAAAAATCATAACATGAAAGATAAAACATAGTAATCTGTGAAATATTTGTACCTGTACCACAAAATATTATTTTACGGCATCTTAGTCAAGCAACAAACAAGGTATATTCTGATTAGTCATATCATGTGTGTAATAAAAGGTGCCGTCCTTTGTTTCTATAAACGACTACAGTATAAGCAGTATACGCGCATATAAGTGTGCATATGTATGTATGTGTGTGTGTGTGAGAGCGAGAGGGAGAGAGTGTATGCGTGTGTGTGTGTGTGTGTGTGCTTGTGAAAAACTGTATACTTTTAAAATGTTTTGATGATCAGTTGCATACAAATGAATTTCCGATAATATATATTCCTTATAAGGCTAGTCATTTTTGTTTTCTTTGAACACTGTTCGCTAATCCCACGTAAACGTCTTGAAGCTTACTGCTATCTGTATCGCAAACACCAATGTGAATTGGCCCTTCAGGTGCAACATGAAGGTATGAAAAACTGTGAGGTCTGTGCTGGAGAGATACGTCTGTTAACAGTCCTTCCAATCGTGTCTACAGCACACCAAATAACATAATAATTACAACTACACAGATTTACAAAATATTTTCGATCCTGTAACGTAGTAGATTATCTGTCATGGGTATAAAATAAAGAGGACATTTAAAATAGTCTAACATCTGCTTGGCACAAAACATTAAGAGCAAGAATCTGCCTCAATTCCTTAGCGCATGATTCCGAAATAGTGAAGAAATATAAAATATTGTGATAGTCTAGTGGTCGACTATATAAGTATGAATTTTCAGTAATCTATATGCGTGTAATAATTTAATTGAATATTTATGCTCTCATCTTATTCAGAAATATTGAGAACATTTTTAAAAATTATTCTTTGCATCAATTTTATACAGATTTTGAAAGCATAAATCAATCAAATGTGTTTTTAATTAACCTTACACGGTAAAAAAATATTTCGAAATCCTTCAGGCAAAAATACAAACGTCCACACATTACACACATATACACTCACTAACAGTCGGCTGAAATGTATATGTGTATCTACATATAGGCACGCGCAAACACACACGCACCTACAAGCAAATTCACACGCATATAAATATATACATATATATATTTATATGAATACACACACACACGTATTTTGTATGTATGTAAGTATGTATGTATGTATGCACGTATATATATATATATATATATATATATATATATATATATATATATATATATATATATGTATATATATATATATATATATATATATATATATATATATATATATATATATATATATATATATATATATATATATATATATATATATATATATATATATATATATATGACATCGAAGTGTCAGTGAACAATTTATGTCTCATTGACCATGATAATTCATGCAAGATGACAAGATATGTTAAATAATCGGAGCGTGCTTAATAACCACAATTAAAGTTGATTGCTTTACTGACGTACAATGGTAGAACTAGTAATATATAAGTTTAAATAAATTGTTATATATCTTTACACTTTATTTACATATTTATATCAGACCAGTCGAAAATGAGTGTATAGTAATGAAGCCACACATTTTTGAAATACAGAACAGTCAATTATAAATACTTTCTAAAATATGTCTGGAACCTTGCTTTAGACGGAGGAGAAAATTTAAGTGACTTGTGTGTATATATATATATATGTGCGCGCGCGAGTGTGATTGTTTTTCTGTAAGTGTTTATTTGTGTGTGCGTAAATATGCATAAATCTTTGTTGCATATATCTATATTGAGTTGGTGCATAATCATTGCAGCTTTTTTCAATAAATGTTATTCAACAAAAACAATAACATGTAACAAAAACAACTTTAAATGATTATTCAGTAGCATATTCACCATCTACTTCAATTACTGCATCCCATTTGCTTGGCAGACAGTCAGACCATCATTTAAAGATATTTTTGTTAAATATTGCTATTGCTTTTGGTCAATAAAATTTGTTGAAGAAAAGCCGCAATGATTATGCACCAACCCAATAAAGCGAGTCTAAAATATTTATTTTCATATGCAGAGCAACTGTAACCAATATATGATATATTTATAACCTCTAAGAAATTGAAATATCTCAAATAATAGCTATGCATTTTTCACTACCGATTATTAAAGCAATTAAGAATATCACACAACTTGACACTATAAAAGCGAACATTCTTCAAAAAATTATTATTAACGTGAAGAACAATGTATTTTTTTAATACAAATAATAAATGAGTATATGCATATATACGTACATGTATGTACATACCTACATCTACATGTACATATAGATGCATATCTGGGTACAGGACGTTGGAAAAAAACGTGGACAAAATGATAAACAGAGTACAGAGAACACACAGGCCACATAGTGAACATTTCCTTCATCAGCTGCCACCATTCTAAAACTAAGCATTTCGAAGAGTTAGGGCAGGACGCATCGTTAGAATGGCTCTTCCCACGGATCAAAAATTGAATTTGTACGATAGAGGAATGTAGTGGCGGACAGAAAATAAGACAGGAAAACGAAACAGTGAAAACAAACGAAATAGGCTATACGGCCAGACGTGAAAAAAACATGTGTATACTGAAAGCTGTGAAGCAACGAACTGGAAGGAAGCGGGTCGAAGAATGTTCGGGTGCCTGCTTGGTGATAGCCAAGATAAGAAAGGAAGTAGTGGCTGGACACATGTGACCAGCGAGGGGTAAGGAGAAAGAGTGGTAGAGGGAGAAAAAGGGGAGGAAGTAGAATATAAGTCAGCAACGAGAGACAGGGAGGAGGAGAAATATATAGTAGTAACAGAAGGAAGAACGGGAGGGGGAGAAAGATACAAAGATTGTGAGTTTATATGTGTGTCAATCTCAGAGTGTAACTTTTAGGGTAAC
>NC_142928.1:45875837-45888337 GCF_046866305.1 Octopus bimaculoides
ATTACATAAATATTTGTTCATATGTATATTCGGATGTATGTGTTCATATATATATGCATGTATGTGTGTATTTCTCAGCGATGTATGAGTATACGTATGAATATATGCATGATTACTTATATGTAACTTTTCTAAAAGTATCTACGTGTAGGCTTTCGCTTGCACGTGCTCTCGTATGAAGGTATATCGTCATTATGAACTGAATAAGGTTCTTTTCTTATAATCTACTGTCCGCTTTAAAATCGACTTGTAGCAAATCTTTCAGACTGTATTCTAAAATCGGATTAGTAACACATAAGTGATTCAAAAGAAAGTAATATCCACAAATAGAGACGTGTTGGATTAACGTATTCAGAAGGGTGGGTAAATCGACATTTTATTCAAATCTCATTCGTGTCAGAGATTGCTCAATATTTCAATCAATTGCGAACTTGTATTTATCTAGTAGAGAAAGTCATCTTGAGGTGGCTTTGTCAATCAGGCTCCTATTGTAACTTACTCCAACTAACCAACAATTCAATCAATGGAGAATTTCAGATGGGATTGTATTCGAGTTTTGACAAATTTCCTTCCCTGAAAACAGGACAAATGGAACAAGATGCAATGCTGTAATATTATTGTATACATAAATGTCTAAGTATAATTCAGCTTGCGTTATTGGAAGAAATCTATTCAAATATACATTTTTACGCACACAACTGATATAAATAACACGGAAACGCACAGATTCAGCCGATCATATATCATTACATATGTATGAGTTTGTGAATGTGTTTATTACTACGTATAATTACACACGCATACACAAATGCACACACATATATACATAGCATTATTATTGTGAACATGTGCATGTGAGTTTCTGTGAATACGCGTGTATGTGTGTACTTATACCTACCTTGCTGTAATGCTTAACTATAAAATAAGGAAATATTCTATTTTTTTTTTAAATTCATGAATGTGTTGTTATATCTGATTGTTCTTGGTATAATGTACTTCATAATGTTGCAATTCATTTACCTCCACTCTAAATTTTCATATAAATGTTTATGATAAGGTGATTTGAAAAATAAATCTGTTAATAGAGATCATGGTTAACATTTGGAGATAAATATCATTCTATATGTGTTTACAATCTAAAATTTAAGGCAGTTCATCTTGATTTTGAAGACTGCTGGTGAGAACAACCAATATTTTTCGATTTTATATGTTCTCCTCAGCGAAAGCTGCTCACTTGCTAAGATCTTCGGATAAACAGAATGTATAGAAACATAAAGTAAGAAGTTGTTCCGATTATGAATATAGAAAGCAGCAGCATAGAGACAATTACTTCGTAGAGACCTTTACATAAAAAATCACATGCGAACTGGCTCAATTAAAATACAGTAATCCGCTTGACTATCGCGGGTATTACGTTCCCTCCCCCATCCCTCGCCGCGACAGGTGAAAGTCCTTGAAGTAGAAATAGTACTGTACTGTATATATTTTTGTATTGTGTTTATAATTTGTTTATATTTAATTTATTATAAATGCAAAACAACACCATGGAGGAATCGGCGTAAACCTTAATAATAAACCGCGATTGGTGAACCGCGATATGGCGAGGGATTATTGTAATATATTTTTCTAATGTTTTTCTATAGTTGTCTTTAACAGCAGAGTCTGTATAATAAATATATATTTCATCTACAAAGCTCCTCAATTTAACTTACTACAGTTTAATCAACGTTATTAACTCCATGCTATTCCTACACATATTAATCACCTCAAAACTCTGAAACCTAAACTGAACACAATTAACCGCGATGGACTCATAATACAATATCAATCCAGGTATTCTACATGTAAGGCTAATAGATCTGTTTGTTGTCTACACCACCAGTCTTCGTCTTTCGTTTTTCACACTCACACACACACCCACACACACACACACACACACACATACACACACACATACATACACACGCACGCACACACACATACACACACAAACACACAAGTTGAGGCCTGATTTGTCTCTCCGTTCTCCGGACCGATTCTAGAGATTCACGGTCACCACATAGACGACTGTATTGGCGCTACCTCTCTCTCGCGCAACATATGTCCAATTTCATCTCTTTCGTTTCTAACTTCCACCCTCTCACACCCAACGGGCCATTCCCTACTCCCGGGATCTCTTCTTCATGTGTCGTGGATACCCATCCACTCCTATCAAAGCTGCCCTATCCGTACTCCTCAAATCGATCGCACGATTACCCTCTCTTCCTCCCTACATCATCATCAACATCATCATCGTCATCATCATCATCATCATCATCATCATCATCATCATCATCATCACCATCATCATCATCATCATCATCATCATAATCATCATCATCATCATTATCATCATCAGTCGCACAGTAACGACGTCGCACAGTAACCAATATCATGATTGAAGGTATTGTTGATTGAAGATATTGTGTTTACTGAAGGTTTGTACTATCTGTCTAATCACAAATACCTCCTACAGACAGTATTTTACGCAATATACGCGCAGTTCCAAGTAATGCAAATTTTTGCAATACACCTAGATAGTAGGGTATTTCTAAAGTTTGCAGATGTTTTTGTTTTTTTTTGTTTTTTCAGGTTGGGTGCTAATAACCCCAATGAAAATAGAGGTGACCTTTATGTTTGATTTCCATAGTTGCCGATTTTTAGCGATCTCAATTCTCAGTTATCCGTATTTATCAGAATTTTTCATTTTCTTTCGTGATAATAGGTTTATATCCTGGCACTTCTATGTTGGTCATTAGACACTCATGTTTTTCCCATTAAATGTTACAGCATCCAACATTCGGTGCTCTGACAATTTGTCTGTCTGGAAGCAAAACCCCAAAGGATATTTGCCTTCCTCTTTTCGTCCAATACCCTTTTCCGGTTTACGTTGGTACCGAGTACACGTTACCTCATATCCATTCTTTCGGCATAGTAGCCACTGAATGTTTTGGGCTACCTTGTCCTGTCTGCCAGAGAACTCTTTCTGCGCAAGATTTTCAAGGCACTGTAAATGTGAGTCACTCTTTCAATCAAATTCCCACACATTCTGAAGAGGTTCGTTGCACTTGTGTAATATATATATATCCCTTCTCACTGAGTTGGTATATAATGCTTGATCCTGGGCATCTATTATTAGGCTTTCAGTATTCTCATTTAGGTCACCCTTGCTGAGCCACCTCCATGATGCTTCCTGGTCTTCTGAGTTGTTAGTTTCACAGTGGATCTGACCATGTAACTTGATGAGTTTCTACTCTCTCGCTAACTGTTCTTATTGGAAATTTATGTTCACTCAGAGATCCAATTTTGATAAATCCTTCTGCTTTAGGAGCATACTATAGTATATCTTGTTTGCTGTTCACTAAATATTCTGCTATGTTTCTTCTTTCACAGTCGAAGTACTCCCGTACGCTAATCAGCCCACGTCCACCTCTACACCTCTTCGTGTAAAGCACATGTAAATTCGTCTGAGGGTGGAGGGCCCCATGCATTGTCATTGTATTTCGGGTAGTGCGATCGAGTTGGTTAATCTCCGTTTGTGTCTATTTCCCGATGGTTTCACTATAGAGGACTACAGGAAGAGCACTATGCTGATGGCTGTCACATTGTTCCTTGGGTTGAGTTTTGATTTCTATTGAAGTTTAAGGAGCATGAAATATGCAGTGATAAAACTTGTCTTTCATTTCTCTATGCAAGATATTGTCCAGCTCCAGGATCCCAAGTTACTTGGATCCATCATCATATCGGTCTTCTATTCTCTCTCTGTCTGGCAATTGTATGTCCCTACATTCTGCACTTTTCCCCCGTTTCAAAGAGACCACTTCACACTTCGAGATACCTAATTCCATCCATATATACTTGCTGCGCATTTGCACAGTCTCAAATAGCCTCTCAAATTCAGTGTCTGTTTCCGCGAATAGTTTGAAACAATCCATGAAGAGAAGTGGCTGAGACGGTGTCCATTCTTTTACAGCTCATAGTGCGTGTAGATCTGCGTAGGATTACCGAAAGTGGGATTAAATAGAAAGAAGTTGAACCAATCTCCCTAGAGGTTGCCTCGTTTCATAATTGTTATTGTTATTATTATTATTATTATTATTATTAGTAGTAGTAGTAGTAGTAGTAGTAGTAGTAGTAGTAGTAGTAGTAGTAGTAGTAGTAGTAGTAGTACTAGTAGTAGTAGTAGTAGTAGTAGTATTAGTAGTAGTAGTAGTAGTAGTAGTAGTAGTAGTAGTAGTAGTAGTAGTAAAAGCAGCGATCTGGCCGAAACCGTTAGTCCGACACTTTTATACAGTGCCATAAAATTAGAGCGTTGTTTTCTTAATGCATTATACTCCGAGAAGACGAACTCCTTCTTTCAATCCACACTTCCTATCCACAATGTTCCTTTCTCATTGCATTGTTGTTTTAATGCATCAAGAAAGATATTCGGATTTTGGTTATAACACTAGACTCTAATTATTAGTCGGGAAGCAATTAGTTGTATTTCAATAATGTATTACCAAATTGATATATTTTTCCATGTATTTCTGATGCAGCTCCTGCATTTTGAATGCTTTACACTTCCTTACTGGAAAGTCTCACTTCATGCGAGAGGGAAATTCAGACTTTAAGAAATCAGTAACAAAGAGAGCAAATCATGAAAATGAAGGATATAGAGAAAAGAGAGCAGGATGTAGAATACATAAAAGTGAATGGTTTACCGTCATAAGCAATTTGCAGCCTCAGTTAATAACAAAAAAAAAAAAAAAATGGCAAGGGGTCTGAGTACAGAGTAGAGAACGCTAAATACACTTACACTAAATATATGATTTAGATATTTTTCAAGTTTTATCAAAATCCTGGATTAATTAATTTAGTTAGGCAGAAATACTAAGAATGTTAATGAAGATAGATTTCATGTGACCAATACATACGTGTTTATGTGTATGCGTTTATATATACACACACACACACACACATATATATATATATATATATATATATATATATATATATATATATATATATATATATATATATATATATGCAAACTATACAAATACATATATGTATATTAAAATATATGTAGTGTGTGTGTGGGGGGGGGGTCGTGAATGGGGCTATCTGAGAAAATTGTTAGCACATCGTTAGGAAAAATCTATAGCGATATTTGTGAAACTAGTTTCTGAATTAAAATTCTAACGACATCGAATTTGTCCTTCGTCCTTTTTAGCGTTATGAAATAAGTAATAACAGTTGAGCACTACGTTAGGTCTAATTGACTTACCGTAGCCACCAAAACTGTTGCCAAACTGTTGAACCTGTGCAGTGGGTGTGGTTGTGTGTATGTGTGTACATACACACACACATATAAATATATATATAAATTTATGCATACACATACAAACCTGCATACGTACGTACGTATATATATATATATATATATATATATATATATATATATATATATATATATATATATATATATATATATATATATATATATATATATATATATATATATATATATATATATATATATATACATATATATATATATATATACATATATATAGATGTATATATATATATATATATGTACACACACATAAATATAAATACATGTATGTATATATATATATATATATATATATATATATATATATATGATGTCTGTGTGTAAAAGATAGATTTCGTTTACACCGGCTGTAATTGTGGGATTTTTTTTGTTGGCATCACAATCTCAAATTAAAGAATTATCCACGTCTAAGTTGAAATAGTTAGAATCATAGGAAAAGAATATGTAAGAAAAACGTGTAACTATATTACTTATATATATATGTATATATATATCTGTATATGAGTTTATGTGTGTGTGTTTGCAGATACGTATACGAATGTGCGTGTGTAATTACATGTGTATGTGTGTTTTTGTGTGGGAGGTGGGGATGTTTGTGATTGTGTGGGGTGCATGTGCATATTCACACGCATACGCACGCATTTACACACGTAAATATATATATATATATATATACAGTTAGAGAGAGAGAACAGATAACAAAGAGAGAGGAGAGAGAACAGATAACAAAGAGAGAGGAAAGGGGAAATATATAAAATTATACATATATGTCTGTGCACGCGATATGAAAAATACTTCACATCATGTAGCAATTTAAGTGGTTTCATTGATAATTGCTATCACCTTTGATACTTATACTATATAGTAGGTTGCTAGTGTCAAGTAGCTCTCTGAAAATTATATCTTCAGGGCCTACGTGTCTTGAGTAGAAATTGCCATATGTCTTTATACAATTTTTCGTGTAATCTGAGTAGTTTTATTCTTGTCACGAAAATATCTTCATATTCTGTGTGAGAGCAAAATTCATAGTGTCTTTAGCAACGGAATGGCGCCTTCTTAATGATATAAAAACAATACAAAATATTAACAATAAATTCAGAATTTAATCTAATAAAATGTTATGTTATATCGGCAAGATAATGTGCTCGCATAAATTTACTAATATATAATTACGCATATTTTCTTGTGCATAATATATGGCATAACACATTTCATTAGAACAAAGTCATTTATAAGTATATTTGTGAAAATAATTCGGTGAAAGTATATGTAGCAATAACGCACAATACAGTTGCATATACCGTAATACGTAATTTTATACAATTACTGGCATGAACATAGATATGTTTGACCAAGCATATGCGTATACACATTATTTATACACCTGTCGACTTTTTTCATTTAAGATACCTTCTCTCAATCTGACCGTACGACAACTACCAGTGACAAACACATGGATACATATGCGTATGTATATACTCATTAGTGTTCATATATATATATATATATATATATATATATATATATATATATATATATATATATATATATATATATATATATATATATATATATACCTGATTACATATATATTTATATATATACACATTGTAGCTATGAGTATATAGACTCACTCAAATGATATGCTCTAATTAATCTGTATGAGAAAACACACCAGCTAACACCAATATTGATTTCAAATTTTGAAATAAGGGCAGTAAGTTTGGCAGACAGGAAAGTCGATTACATCGACTACAGTAGTCAAATGGTACCTATTTAATCGTCCCCAAAAGAATAAAAAAGTCGACCTCAGCAGAATTTTAACTTAGACGTAAAATCACAAGAAATGCCGCTAAGTATTTTACACCCGGTAGATTGATGATTCTGTCAATTTGTAGTTTTACTGGCTAACACCAATATTAATATTATTATCAGCACGAATATCGTCTTATTCGCGATAAACGTATGCTCCTGTTGTGTCGCTTGTGAATGCCATTTAATTTCATCTCAATGCTGTCTCTTTTTGAGGTACTGTCTGTCAGTGACAGCTTTTATAGGATTTGATATCCCACATTTTATACTGCAATACAAGATCTGAGGTTGCTTTGATATATCTAGCATGGAGTACAATTGCAGTGGGATATGCTCATTGCCTAAAAATCGCTCACTGTTTCTTATCTCACTTCTATGTTTCCCATTATTTCTAAGCCGCTCTATTTTCGTCCCTCCCATTCTCTTTTTGTCTTCATATGACTATTCTACATGTACCGAAAATAATTGCAATTACTGATGTTCGTGAGTTTTCTAAAATATATTTTTCCGGTTAAACGATATGAAATAATACATAGTGATAAGAGAAACATTTGTGAACATAGCTTTCTTGGACCTCATATACAACTGCTATGATTAAATTTCCATACTATGAAATCTATATGGTTATATAAATTTATATAACCATATATATATATATATATATATATATATATGGCTATATACTTTTAATTTATATAACCATATATGTATATGGTTATATACTTTTGCTGAGTATATATACGAGTGTTATGTAGTTAAACTCCAATTTCTTAGCATACTAATTTTATCTTTAGTAATATCTTGGACATGGAAGGTAAACATTCTAAAAGCTCCACGATTTGGTTTATTTTCAGCGCGCGGAAAAAATAACTAAATACACGTATGCGAATCAATAACGCATCTAAAATTAGCCCTACATTTATTGTCACCTCATTCATACTCATTAATTTTGAACTTAAATGCCCCGTCACCTCAGAAATAGGTAACATAAACACTGCATATATCAAACACACACACACACGCGCGCACAAATATATGCATTTGTAGGTATATTCACACACCCACACCCACATACATATTTATATATTTATGTGAGAGAGTTTGTGTGTGTGTGTGTGTGCATGTGTGTGTGTGTGTGTGTGTGTGTGTGTGTGTGTGTGTGTGTGTGCGTATATAATTTTTGTTGGTAACATACATCATGCCTTCAGTAATTCTTTTAGGTGTCTATGTAGGCAGAGCAGACATAGACAAACTTTGTATTCTCCCTAATTTTGTATACTAGAGGCATATTCAGGGTGTGACGTGAGAGACTATAACAGGAAGGTTTGTATACACTTCCAGTTGGTATTCATTTTCTGCTGAGTAGAATAGACAACGTAAAATGAAGTGTCATGTCCAAAGAGAAAACGCACTGCCTCGTCTGGAAATTGATTCCATATTGAGCACACGTTTTCTTTAACTCATATGTGTGAACGTGTGGGTGTGTGCACTTCTGTTTGTAGGGATGTATATAATTGCTGAATGATTAGTTCACTCCACTTTCCTGCGTGAAGTGGTTTTCTCACTTCCATCCAAATTTAGTTATTGTCCTGTAATCCATGTTATTTATATACAATATGCGGCAACATGCAAAATCGCATAGAATCTGTTGGGAACCTAAAGCCAAATATTTCACTTTTTCCTTTCTTGCAGATAATGTAAATTCATCTGATGGATGGTAGACTTTATTTGGACTCAAAACTAATTTAATTGCGTGTCAACAGATAAATTTTTTCTAGTGAAGAAATTTGATAATTTGTGAAACTGTTTTGATTTAATGTCTGCTGATTGTTCCACCGTTCTAGTCAAAATTAATTACTAACAAAAATAATATTTTTTAGTTGTGTCTGGGGAGAGTCATTTCCTTTTTGTACATTATAATTTAACAAACTCACCGGAAAATACCCACTTATTCCTTATTTTTATTTTCCTAAAATATTCGTTGCGTCTTGCAACATTTTCAATAGTCTTGACTATAGGAAAATGAAATTAAGGAATACGTGGAAATTTTACCGTTGAGTGTGTTAAATTATAAAGCACGAAAAGAAAATGACTCTCTCCAGACACACGAACTCACATAAAGAATCTTGCAAACCAAATCCCAAAACAAAATATATATGTTACTCTTTTAATATTTTACTTGTTTCAGATATTTGACTACGACCAGGAAATATTTTTTTATAAACCTAGTACTTATTCTATTGGTCTATTTTGCCGAACAAGTAAGTTACGGGGGCGTAAACACACCAACATCGGTTGTCAAGCGATGGTGGGCGAAAAACACAGTGACACAAACATATATATATATATATATATATATATATATATATATATATATATATATATATATATATATATATATATTTATATATATGCGACGGGCTTCTCTCGGCTTCCATCTAACAAATCCACTAACAAGTCATTGGTCGGCCCGCGGATATAGTAGAAGGCATGTGCCCAAATTTCCACGCAGTCGGACTGAACCCGGAACCATGTGGTTGGGAAGAAAACATCTTACCACACAGCTATGCCTCCGCTTATGTTCATAATTATGTAAAGAAAACAAAACAAAAACTATAAACAGGGTCCAAAATAAAGTCTCATAATTGTATTTTATTTTTCTGTAACTGGAAATGATAATCATATATTGTTTCAAAGCGTTTAAGTTTTACGCCTAACTATTTGCTTTTAAGCCTCTTTTATGTTCTATTAATTTATCGCTACCATATCAATTTTCATCGATTATTTGAAGATTTTATTTTTCTTAGTGACTTCGTGGTAATTTTCATTAGCAAGCAATTTTTTCCTGTATAATATTTTTTCACGTTGTTCTTTTCATCACAATTACTTCATGTTCTGTTCCAACTAACCCTTTAATTTATTGACGAAATAAAAACTTTATCCTGCATTTTTCCACATACTAATTGTTTAATATCTCTCTGTATTAAAAAACAAAATGCCAAAATAAAGAAACAATTTCTGCATCAATAGTCATATAATAACGAAGAAACTTATACTTTCTGATATCTTCAATATTACACAGTTAGCTTAATGAAAGCCACGTCTAAATCTAAGATAAACTAAGCTACTTTTCACAATGATCAATAGGAGAAGAAAAATTAATTATAGAAATGTTAGATAATTGAAGCAAAATAGGCAAATTAATCCGCTATCATTAGACGTGATATATTGCATAATGAGAATATTAGAATGGCAAAAATCTAGTAACGTAACAGAGATAAGATATGTGACCTTATTCATTATTTATCTCAGAAGTAGAGGTGAAAAGCAACTGAGACATTAACGCAGATACTGGAGTGATTTGAAACTATTTTTACAGACTTTCACAAGTACCATTTTCAAGTCATTTGACTGTCATACCTATGCTAAGTCTATTAATATTGCTTTCATATTTTGGCACTATAGCAAAAATTTCATGGGAGGGATAAGTGGATTACACCGTTCCCGATGTTCTCATTTTATCCACGACGTATTTATGTTATCCACCACGAAAGGATAAAAAGCAAGCTCGTCCACGGCGGTATGCTAACTCAGAACGTAAGGACGGGTGAAATACCGCTAAAGATTTTTCAGGGTCAGTAACGATTATGCTAGAACACCGCCTTAATCGTATAATCAATATTAAATATAATAAAGGCGACGAGCTACTCGAATCGTTTGCACCCCGGTAAAAATGCTTAGTGGCATTTCGTCCGATTTCACGTTCTGGATCCAAATTCCTACAACGTTACTTTGCTTTCTTCCTTTCAGGATCGATCAAAGGATGTTAGTTGTGTACTGCGGTTTCTCTAATCGACTTAACCGCCTCTTCAAAATTGCAGTCCGTTTGCCAAACATTGAAATCAATATTAAATATCCTCATGGCATATTTAACCTGCTGAAACGTAGTACAATTTGATTTCACATCAACTATATCCTCATATGATATTGTAAATATGTTTTGTGAAGCATTTATTATTGTGAGCGAATAGAATCTTCAATAATTGTGGAGTCTTCTAGAATTATACAAGAACGGGCATATATTGACCTTAAAACTACTCGGAAACACATATTTTAACTCAAAGCTACCAAACCAACGAAGGTTTTAACAATATGCTGATTTTATGTGAAAATAATTCATAACAAGGCTTATTGAGTATCATGGAACATGCAGTCCTAGTTCATATGTTCCCATGATTGAAATGGAAGAGCGTCGTGCTAAATACTTCTATATATGTTTAGTGCAGCACTCTTCCATTTCAAGGATAGGAACTAAACACCTTTCTGTATTTACATTTATATGCGTTGGGTCGAAATAATGATTTGATCACTTTGGAATAAGACCCAACCAAGTATAATGGTGATCTACTCAACAAATCAACGTCTACATCCTCCTCTTCCTCCTCCTCTTCCTCCTCCTCTTCCTCTTCCTCCTCCTCCTCCTCTTCCTCATCATCATCATCATCCTTTCCTTTCGTTTTTTTTTTGTTTCTTACAGAGTCTCTTCCCGACACCTAGGGCAAAGAAACTCGCTGCATACATTGTTAGCCAGTAAAATAGACAACCAGATTGATCATTTACAAAAACATGTGATAGCAGAAAGAGGAAGAAAGGCAGAGTAAAAAAAAAAGCAGTAAAGGAAGAAACGAAAAAGAAAAATGCTATTATTATTTGATGAAAACTCATAGTTTATTTTGTTGAGTATGATGGAAAGTGTCAGCTGTCCTCAGTCAGCACACAAATGTGACAATTGTTAACTGTCATGCTTCTTGCAGTTCCATGCAATGCTGATTTTTGTAGATGTTCTACCATTACATTTGTACCAATCTTTTTGAGTCATGTTGGTATTTGAGTGCCAATAATTCCAAGTGCCCCAATTACTATTGGTGTCACTTCTGCTTTCTTCATTGACCACAACCTTCGTATTTCCCACTTCAAATCGTCGTAGTTGTTCGGTTTTACTTCTTTCTCTCTGATCTTGTTCTCATCGAGGCAGGCTATGTCAATGATTATGCATGATCTTACTTTTTTATTCACCACAACAATATGCGGTAACCGAAGTTTCGTCAGGTGATAGCATCCCACATGATCTTTTCTATTTTAATTCTCACTGACTCCTTCTGGTGTTTGCTCATTGTTGGCCGTGATTTCCACAGAACTCTCGATGGATCAATGTTGCTATATTTTCATGTGGTCATGTGTATTCGCGTTGTACTAATTTCGGGCATTCGCTAACGATGTGCCATACTGTTTCACACCTTTCACCACG
>NC_142928.1:45893337-45895837 GCF_046866305.1 Octopus bimaculoides
TACACACACATACACATTTATGTATATTCACATATATGCATCAGCATCCATACAACCATAAATGCCCATATACGTATACACACAAGCATACATAAATATGAAATGTATGCTTTCATATATATATATATATATATATATATATATATATATATATATATATGTAAACAAATAATAAATGAGTATATGCATATATACGTACAGGTGTGTGCATACCTACGTCTACCAGTATATATATAGGTGCATATTTGGGTACAGGACATTGCAAACAAAACGTAGACAGGAAATAATAATAACCAGAGTACAGAAAACACACAAGCCACATAGAGAACATTTTCCTTCATCAGCTACCCCCGTTTTAACACCGGCGTTTCGAACAGTTGGGCAGGACGCACCATTAAAACGGCTCTTCCCATGGACCGCAAATTCAATTTGTATACACAAATTAAACCTGTGCCATGGAGGAATGTAGTAGCGGACAAAAAAACAAGACACGAAAACAAACAGAAAAGAAAACAAGACAGGAAAACAAACGGAAAAGTCCATGCGGCCAGACGTGAAAAATTGTGTATATGAAGGATGTGAGGCACGAACTTGAAAGTGGGGACGAAGTAAGTTCGCGTGTTTGCTCGGCGATAGCCAAAGAAGAAAAGGATTATTGACCGGAAGCATGTGACCATGCAGGGGTGATGGAGAGAGAGAGAGAGAGAGAGAGAGAGAGAGAGAAAGAGAGAGAGATTGGTAGAGAGAGAAACAAAGGGAGGAAGTAGAAGAATAGGTGAGCAACGAGAGAAAGATATAAATATATATATATATATAAAGGACACAGGTTTCGTGTGTCACATAGCTAGCTAGAGGCGATGGCTTCTTGGAGCTAATTCACGGCAGCTTTCGTCCTAATTTTGGGACTGCCATGTTGGCTTGGCGATAACTATTAATTTCCAGTACCGCTGCTGTAGTCTCCTTTAGAGAGACTTAGAAATATTAATAACTCTATATATATATATATATATATATATATGGGAGAATATACAAATAATAACAACAGACGAGGACAGGTGGTGTAAATAACAAAAGTATATATTAGTATGACGCTCGGGAATACGGAAAGTCTTTGACGTTTCGAGCTACGCTCTTCAACAGAAAGAATACGGAGACAAGGAGAAAAAAAATTGAATAGTGTTCAGTCAACGGTCAATCATAATATATGTATATATGTATGTATGTATGTATTTACGTATATATTTACGTATATATATATATATATATATATATATATATATATATATATATATATATTTGTTTTGCAAGATTTTTGATGTGAAATCGTGTGTTGAAACATATGTTGTTGTACTTGGGGATGGTCATATTGCCAGTTTAGCCAATAAACACACACACACACACACACACACACACACATATATATATATATATATATATATATATATATATATATATATATATATATATATATATATATATATATATATATATATATATATATATATATATATATATGTTTGTAAATATATAAAAACAAAAAGATAAAGAGAGCAAAGGTAAGGTTGAAGAAATATTTTATGGATAGAGTCTTACAGCTGTTTCTGGGAAGATCCAGTACTTCCCCTCATCGGAGACAAAAAAATAAAGTAATCTTTTATTATATCTAAAGGCGGATATTTTTAGTATGAAGTGGTAAAGAGTCTGATGTGCTGAAAAAAAGAGAGAACAGTACTTGAAGTGTAGTTTCATTCAAGTGGTAAATATCCGTGTAGAAATTCGTACAAAATAATCCTTGTGTGAATAATCCGGAAATTTATGTTGGAACGAGAGTTGATATAGCATAGATAGCAGAGGTATATATATTCCATATTGCGATAGATTTTTGCTTGTTTACTTGAAGAATGTCCAAGTCAAGTGAAAAGTTAGCGGTAATTGGGTCAAGTCAAGAAGATAGAATGTGAAAGGGGATAGAGGAGATATAGAGGCGGAGGCTGGTAGCGATATATTTATAGTCAGTTGGCCTTAACAGGGTAGAGGGGAAGGGCATATAGAGTGAAGGAGGAATAGGTGGTGAGGTTAAAAGATCTAGTGAGTAGGAAGGAATGCGTGTGTGTAGTATATAGATGGTGGGGTATGAGTGATAAACCGAGGACAGAGATAGAGGAGAGGGATAGGTGGGAAAGGTAGTTAGTAGTATCATATTTTACGATGCTGCCAAGCCCATTTATAGACGGTGGAAAGGGATTGAAAGAGGTGACGTAGTCTGTTTGTGTAGGTGGTGTTCTTGTGAAATTGAGAATATGAGAAATAGATTTGGTGGTACATGTGTGGTGAGATAATCGAAAGGAAATAATCCTATTCAAAAAGTTGGTGAAAGATGGATGTTTTTGCCAGGTTGAATAGGTTGCCTGTGGGGGGTTGTGTTATTATGTTGCGTGATCATTTGTACAATTTTGTTTGTGATAGAACCTGAATGTGTGGAAAGAGCGGTGGTTGCAGT
>NC_142928.1:45900837-45905837 GCF_046866305.1 Octopus bimaculoides
AATTCACAGGGAAATAATTCGTCAGAGCGATATATAAATTCGTCAGAACATGCATAGGTATTTACTCAAGGAATCTATCACGAAAGCAAACTAAAGCGTTAAGTATCTAATTAGATAATTACTAGCGTTAAGAAATAGATGAAATTGAAATCAATGCCAGTGAATCTTGTTTTTATGCGTGTATGTGTAATAGAGTGTTTGTGGTTGCATATACAAATATTCATATCATACATACGTACATGCATATACATTTATATATATGTATATATATATATATATATATATATATATATATATATATATATATATATATATATATATATATATATATATATATATATGGGAGAATATACAAATAATAACAACAGACGAGGACAGGTGGTGTAAATAACAAAAGGATATATTAGTATGACGCTCGGGAATACGGAAAGTCTTTGACGTTTCGAGCTACGCTCTTCAACAGAAAGAATACGGAGACAAGGAGAAAAACACGGAGCAAAAAAAATTGAATAGTGTTCAGTCAACGGTCAATCATAATAATGGCCGATCATAACAATGGCTGACCGGAAGTTAGAAATTCTTTTTTCAGGAGAGCTAAACAAGGGGGAGATAACAAACGGTGATCGGGAACGAGAGGCTGTGTGTGGGAGGTAGAATGCTGGTGATCTTGACGTATGTAGTGTGAAAATGGGGAAGGGAGAAAGGGAGAAAGTAGTTGGTCAGTTGTAGTGTGTGCGTGGTGTGATGCGAGGGTATTGGTGTGGTGTGATGAGAGGGTGTTGGGAGGTGGGGAAGGCATGGGTGGAGTGTGGGTTAGGCTGAGGGTGGGGTAGAGGTAGGGGTCGGTGGGTAGGGTGGGGTACGTGGGTAGGGGCGGGTGGTGGGTGTAAGGAATTGGATGGGGTGGAGTGTGAAGGTAGAGTAGGAGTGGGTTGGGGTGTGGTGGGATGAGCTTATGAGGGGGTGTTGACGAGGAGGGAGAAGGGGAAGGTGGATGTAAGAGAGGCGGAAGATGGGTATGGGAGGGGAGAGGAAGAGAGAAGAGAGGGTGGGTATAAGAGAGGGAAGGTGGATTGAGAGAGGGGGAAGGTGGGTATGGGGGGGAGAAAGAGAGGAAGAGAAAGAGACTGAGAGAGAGGGAAGAGGGGTATGGGGGGAGAAAGAGAGAAAGAGAAAGAGAGGAAGAGAAAGAGAGTGAGAGAGAGGGAAGAGGGGTATGGGGGGAGGAAGAGAGGAAGAGAGGAAGAGAAAGAGAGTGAGAGAGAGGGGAAGAGAGTGAGAGAGTAAGGGTGAGAGAGTAAGAGAGTAAGAGTGTAGAGAGTAGGAGAGTAAGAGTGTAGACAGTAAGAGTGAGAGAGGGGGGGAGTACGAGAGAAGAGAGTGAGAGAGAGTAAGAGAGAGGAGAGAAAGAGTAGGGGTGAAGAGAAGTGGGAGTGGAGAGAAGTAGGAAGAGAAGTTGGAGTGAAGAGAAGTAGGAAGAGAAGTGGGAAGAGAAGTAGGAATGAAGAGAAGTAGGAATGAAGAGAAGTAGGAAGAGAAGTAGGGGTGAAGAGAGGTGAAGAGACGTACAAAGAAGTAGGAGTCAGAGCAGGAGGTGGGGGAGGGAAGAGATGGGTGGTAGGAGGGAGGGTGGTGGAGAGAGACAGGAGGAGGGGGTTAGATGAAGAGTGGAGGGGAGTTGAGCCCATGTGGCGCAAAGGAGCGAAGATAGAAGATTAATCCCTGTTCACGGCGCAAACGGGAGTCCGGATGGCCCCTGTGCATGGACAATCCAAACACAGACAGGTGTTGCCGCAAGGAGTGGCCGGCAGAACGGAAGTGGCGTGACACCGGGGTGTCATTGCCGACGTTGATGTCTCGGAGGTGTTCCGCGAATCGGTCGGCCAGGCGGCGCCCCGCTTGTCCGATGTACAGAGATTGGCAGAGAGAGCAGGAGAGGCAATATATGATGTTGGTAGACGTGCAGGTGAAGGAGTCGGTGATGCGATAGGGTCGGTGATGGGTGCTGGTGAGGAGGGTGGTGTTGGAGAGGTAAGGGCAAGTGCGGCAGTGTGGGCGGGAGCAGGCGAACGAGCCAGGTTGGGAGGTTGGGTTGGGGAAGAAGCTATGGACCAAGAGGTCCCGTAGGTTGTGGGCTCGTTTGAAGGAGGGGAGGGGTCGATTAGGGAATATGTGGGGGGTGGAGGGGTCGGACTGGAGGCGCCGAAAAGCTCGGAGATTGGAGCGTTGGAGGGGTAGGGTGGTGGGATGGTAGGTGAGGGGAAAAGGGAGGCGGGAAACGGCAGGGCGGGTTCGGGGGGAGAGAGCAGATGCATGGTCCACGGAACGTGCTCTGGCAAGGGCGGTGTGGATGGTGGTGGGTGGATATCCACGCAGGCTAAAGTGGTGAGCCATGAGTTGAGACTGAATCTCAAAGTCATGGCTGTCGCTACAAAGTATGCGTAGACGGAGGAATTGGGAATAGGGGATGGACACTTTTGTGTGTCTAGGGTGGGAGGAGGAGAAGTTGAGATAGGAGTGTGAGTCTGTGTGTTTGTAGTGGATGGAGGTGCTAAGGGCGGAGTGGAGGATGCTGACCGAAATGTCGAGAAAGGGACAGAGGTGTCAGAGACAGTACAGGAGAAGTGGAGGGCAGGATGGAAAGACTGAACGAAAGAGAGGAACGAGTCAAGATGTTCGCGGGAGAGTGAGGTGGCACCGATACAGTCGTCAGATATACCGACCGTATAGTTCGGGAGTATATATATATATATATATATATATATATATATATATATATATAGATTTGCAAAAGAGACTGCTACGGTACAGTATAAGATAGGACCCCTATTCCTGCCTAATGACTCACTAACTGCAGATCCCACATGGATAAGTGAAGTGCTCAGTGCACAATTCAAGAGTTGCTTCACTTCTCCTCTGAGTCACATGCAGATAAAGAACCCAGCTGATTTCTTTGACAATAGCACTCAGCAGAAAAAGACTGCATCCATTACCTACATTGACATTGACGAGAAAGATGTAATAGCTGCCATAAATGAAATGATCTCAAATTCGGCAACTGGCTCCGATGGTTTCCTGGCTGTCCTCTTAAAGTCGTGTAAACAAGAATTAGCAGGACCACTCCGGATACTCTTCCAGAGTTTTCTTGCAAATGGTAAACTTCCCAAAAAGCTGAAGGAAGGCACCATATGTCCTATCCATAAAGGCGGAAGCAGAGCAGAGGCTGGGAACTACAGGCACATCTCTCTGACTTCACATATTAGCAAACTCATGGAACGAATTATCAGAAAGAGATTGATTGCGTTACTAGAAGAAAATGACTTGCTGAATGAGACCCAGAATGGTTTCCGTCCAGGTAGAATCTGCCTCACGCAGCTCCTGCAGCATTATGACTGGGTCCTAAAGCAGCTACTTGACCATTCAAATGTTGATGTGATATATCTCGACTTTGCAAAAGCCTTTGACAAAGTTGATCATGGCTTGATATGTCACAAGCTGCGAAACCTTGGCATGACTGGTAAATTAGGAGAACGGCTGCATGACTTCCTGAATGGTAGAAGTCAGACAGTTGCAGCCAATGGAGAACTATCTAGGGAAACACAAATATTGAGCGGTGTTCCGCAAGGAACTGTCCTGGGGCCACTACTGTTCATAGTGGCCCTCCTGGACATGCCCACGGTCACTCGGAGAGACACTGTCACTAGCTACCCTGATGACACAAAACTATCTCAGGCAATAAAGAATTCTGATGATATGGTAAGCCTACAGAATTACCTAAATGCAATATACGAGTGGGCAGAGCAAAATAATATGCAGTTCAATGCGGAAAAATTTCAAGTACTGCGCTACAAGACCACAATTGCCTCCCAACTGGCATACACAGGACCTGGAGGTATTGCAATCCCAGAACCACAAGCAGTGAGAGACCTGGGCATCAACATGTGTAGTGATGCATCATTTCACATGCACATTGTCAAGTTGACAACAAAGTGCAGACAGCTGGCGGGGTGGATACTGAGGACATTCCGTACAAGGGATCAAAATGTCATGTTGACTCTATGGAAGACATTTGTCCTGAGCCGCCTAGACTATTGCTCTCAGTTGTGGTCACCACACATTGCCAAACGGACAGCAGAACTCGAGGCAATTCAGCGGCACTATACAACAAAGATCGCCAAAGTCCAGCAGATGAACTACAGGGAGCGACTGAAGGCACTAGGTCTCTACTCCCTGGAACGCAGGCGGGAAAGATATGTAATAATATACATATGGAAAATACTGGAAGGACCGGTGCCAAACTTTGGCATCAAGTTCTACAGGAATGCCCGCACGGGTCGCCACTGCATGGTGCCAAAGGTGCCGCCTACTGCTTCTCACATAAGAAAAAGATACTGCAGCAGCCTCGGTTTCAGAGGACCTCAGCTCTTCAATCCCCTGCCAAAACATATGAGAGACCTGCAAGACATGGATGTGGAGGTCTTCAAGGCAAAACTCGACGCTTTCCTCTCCACGATACCAGACGAACCAATGGCTCGAAATGAGACACAGTTTAGGGCAGCGATGTCAAATTCTCTTATACACCAGATGTGCCATCAAAACTCTTGATTGGATTATATCAGATGCAGGAGAAGAGCCATGCATGGAACGTGAAGAGAGCAACAGCATAAAGACACAAAATCACGGTGGTGCTCCAGCATGACCACAGCCACTTGACTGAAACCTTTAAATAAATAGATAAATAAATAAATAAATATATATATATATTTATATATATATATATATATATATATATATATATACACACATATATATATATATACATACATATATATATATATATATATATATATATATATATATATACATATATATACATATATATATGCATACACATATGTATACTTACATATATACACATTATATATATATATATATATATATATATATATATATAAACACGTGTGAGTTTATGTGTGTGCGTGCGTATGTGTGTGTGTGTG
>NC_142928.1:45908337-45918337 GCF_046866305.1 Octopus bimaculoides
CCTCGTTGCATATTTTTGATATGGTCTGAAATGCAATATATCTAGGCGTTCAAAATCGTTCAACCTTAACGTGTTTTCAGCAGAGTAGGTAGTAAAATCTACACGATTGTATCTATAACTTTACATGGTAATAAATTCTTTGAACGCATTAACTTAGGAGACGTGAAAACATTCGTAGAATGGCATGACTTACATGCTGCCGCTTAGAATTTCTTTCGACCGGCAAGAGGAGACCTAACAATTGCAATCTGTATAATTTGAGAGTCATAAATCAAAACATACATTATACAAGTGGGCTGAAGAAGCAACATACCATTTTCTATTGAATATCTGTAAGGCCTATTTTCCAGCCTGTTCTAAGGTGCATATAATCAGATACAGCAAACCCAGAAAACCATATGAAAACAACATATGTAATGATGCAGTATTTTATACACTTATTAATTAGATAGAAGCGATGTGCAAATGATCATATTCTGAAACATCATTTGATAGCTCACGATAAACCTATTTAGCCCATCACATCACCCTATGACTCAGTTCCTCTCCCTTTGTCATGAAGGATTATCACTTGTCACTTCCGTATTCCCCCGTTACACCCCATGGTTCTTTCGATATTGTGGGCTTTTTACCTTGCATGTTTCAAGATAATCCCACTTGTGCCGGGGCCGCCAAATAGCGCACATATTAAAATATATAAAGTGATAGACGAATCCAGAAGAAACAATTTAATATTCAGAAAGTTTTTTTACGGATAATTTACATCAACTGTGCTAGTTCCATGAAAATTTCCTCCACAATACTTTGTTAAGTGATTAATTCAGAGCAGAAAGAATGACCTAATGAAATGTAAGTGCAAGATGTGTTCCTCCCACTAGTAGCAAATGATGAAAATGCAGCTTATGCTATGTGGCATAGGGTGTAAATTTAATATTTCAGAATATCTTGCTGAGCTATATACATATTTGTGTATGCCTGTATGTATTACTGATTGTCTGCATTTGTCTCGAGGCAGTAAGATAAGCGAGAGAGATTGAAAACAAACAATCTATATATAACATAAAATTGTGCTAAATTATTTTCGTAAATAGATTCGCAATTCTTTTATATATGAGGATAAGAAAAGTATTTAGACATTTCCAGTTGCATTTTTCATGGGTAGCAGAGAAGCAATATAGAAAAGTGAAATGCAGCAGAAAGAACTTCTATTTAATCAGACTATAACACTACCATGTTCTACTTCAAAAGAGGTCTCGAACCACACCTATGCTAATATGATCCGATGATATAAGCACATTTTTTGATAACGTGTCATGAGTATGATAGTACTCATGAAAGCGTAGACTGTATTAGAAGTAGCAATGTTGATTGTAGTTTTATTGGTGTAGTACTAATCGCAAAATTTGTGCTAACAATGTCAGTGACGGAAGTTATTGCATATTTTTCTTCGCAGTGTTGCTGGTTGGAGTGGTGTTGGCAGTTGTGTTGATGTCATATTTGTGATTTATTCGTAGCATTAGAAATAATAATGGTTTTCATAGTCATGGGAGCGTTACAGTCGTTGGATGTAGCACGTAGCAGAAGTGTTCATGAATGTCGATGTAATTATAGTAGTGGTGTTGCCATTTAGAGTTGTGATGTTTTTAAACTTTGGGATTGTGAGTCAGAACGTCGTTGGCTGTAATAATGGTGCTAATGATCTTGCTTGGAATATTGGTGGTAATCATATTAGTAACTGTAGTACTGTAGGTTTTGTTATAATGGTGTAGGTTGAAGTAATACTGGTGTCAATAGTTGTTGCGCCAACATAAGGGGACAATTAAGTTAATTTTTATGACGTACAATATATGTAAAATATACAAAATCACAGGCGTATAGTCATTTTAACTCATTTTAAAAATGCTTCTGCTTTGCGACACATGATTTCTATATGAAATATATCTGTTTAAATTTTAGCGTGTTTGAATACATCGTAATAACAACTCAGAAAACCTCTCTATTTTCACTAGAATCTAAATCACACATATAGCTTGTAATCATTTTGAAGAATTGTACATGGGAGATTTACCTCGCAGTTGTGAGGCAGATTTTGTGGAAAATTGCCGAACACTCCAAGCAACATTCAAAATGCTCTAGGACACACAATTCACTATACTAATTCAACTAGTCAATTCAACAGCCAATCTTATGTTATTCTATACTTTGAATCTAATTTGGCTTACACTCTACAAATAAGCCGTCCAGCATTTGACCTACAATTATATAAGCTTATGATGAACATGTTTACCTCTGTTCTACCTCTTCAAAAACCTTTGATACTAATTCAAAATTCATTCTCATCCAGCCTTATATTTCTATGATGTGCATTTTTGCGAAATGTTTGAAGATTAGTGATTATAAGGTTATGTATACATTAGTTGTTCTATCTATGAGCAACATACAGCGTATGTTAATGTACGCATTTTATTGAATGTATGTACTGTGAATAGTTGTATTGCAGCTGTTCACTATCTATTAATCCCAACTTTTCATCGATTTATAGGCGTAGGAGTGGCTGTGTGGTAAGTTGCTTGCTTACGAACCACATGGTTCCAGGTTCAGTCCCACAGCGTGGCACCTTGGGCAACTGTCTTGTACTATAGCCTCGGGCCGACCAAAGCCTTGTGAGTGGATTTGGCAGACAGAAACTTAAAGAAGCCTATCGTATATATATATACATATATATATATATATATATATATATATATATATATATATATATATTGTATGTGTTTGTATATGTTTGAGTGTGTTTGTCCCCCGCCATCATCGCTTGACAACCAATGCTGGTGTGTTTACATCCCCGTAACCAATCGGTTCGGCAAATCAGACCGATAGAATAAGTACTAGGCTTACAAAGAATAAGTCCTGGGATCGATTTACACAACTAAAGGCGGTGCTCCAGCATGGCCACAGTGAAATGACTGAAACAAGTAAAAGAGTACTTTAGATTTCTCTCCGTTACAGTTGTCATCAGTCAATAACATTCTTTACAATTCCGGCCATATTTAGTGATCTCAGTTATTTGCAAATACTCTGGACTGTCCCAATTTATTCCACCGCATCGTCTTCTTGTGTATTTAGGTGACGGTTTTCTAGTTGATTTAATTTTGTTCAGTTGTTTCTCTCGCAGTGTTTGTATTACTATCAATGTTGATACTTCACCGGAACGATCTGCTACTCGCTTTAAAATCATCTGTACACATTCTAGTTGTAAATATTACTCACTCTCTTCCTACTCACACGAGTCACATTTCAGATTGTTTTTATTTTCTTCTGTTCCTCCATAACAAAGCCGAAAATATATTCCTTTTCATTTTTATTAGATTTTAAAAAAATGTTTTACTCGTTCGTAATCTAGCGATCAAGTACACAATACGTGTTTATATTATCTCTCCTAGGAAAAAGTATATGTTCGGAAGGTTAAATTATCTCAAGCCTCGTAAAAGAAGCTACCTCTGCTTTAACATAATTCTAGATGAGGTAGGTTACTATTAGTTTCCTCTGAAATGTGACTTCGACGACTTTCAGTTATAAATATATGTGCCTGTATTAAAATTATACATGGAAAACAAAGAAATATCTTACAGTGAAGTATATATATCTCCAAAATGCCAATCATTGGTTACATACCGAGTGGAATAAAGGAGAGAACGTGAAATTCGAACGTAATCAGTATCGTAATGAAATTTCTTTTTGTGCTGTCCAAGATAGTTCTTCATTTCTGTCACAGTAAACAGTTCTGTAAATTATGTCAATTACAACTACTTCTAGAGAACTGTACAGGTAGAAGTATAGTTGTGTACTAAATGTGCTAACGACACCATGCTCCCATGATAACAGAAATATAATTACGTAATTAGATGCTTGGCTTTCTCATGAAAAGCACATAATTTTAGGAACTGTTCGATACGTTTGAAGCAGAAATCTCATACCGGAACAAAGATATGAAAAATATAGTAAGTTAACAGCAAATTTAGTTTCTATTGCATATTGAGTAGAAGTAGTGTGTGCTTTCGTAAGTATACCATCATGCTATACAAAATGAATTCTGGAAAGATGCTCCGATAAATTACATATGCATAGTACAACAGCCACAATACAATTTTAAACAAATGCATATTAGATTACTTTTATAGTCGGACTAGAATGGAGTCGTTCTGAATAAAAATAGTAAACAGAATATTGGATGATACGTAGTTCATATTTTACCTCACATATTTTTTCATTAGTTTTGTCATGAGAAATTCTCTGCGCAAGTCCATTTCAGTTCGTTTAAAATGAGCTGTTTCAGCACAATTAATATTCTACTCCAGGTGTTGCCTGGTGACAGCTAAAGGTAAAAAATAAAATAAAATAACCATGTGTGTTAAGTGAAGAGTAGGTCTCGTCTTCTGAAAAAAAAATAGGCGGGTTAAGTAATTAGTGTGCAGCATAGATAGAACGCAGCATTTTTAAGAAATGGATAAGCGAGGAATGAGTGGGAAATGCAAATTTTTCATGGCAATACAAGGCATTTTGATCATCATTCTTCCCTCTAATAACGACAAACAGTATAGAGAGGGGGAAAAAGAACGATTTTTAGGCTTACGCTGAAATTGTTGAGTTGCTACATGGCAATTGGTGGGAGGTTGATGATATCTTAGGATTGTAATTTAAGGTATATATGTGCGTGTGCGTGCGTGTGTATATGCGTGTGCACGTGAGTGCATGCACGTGTATGTGTGTGTATATGAAAAAAAGAAAGAAAGAAAGAATGAATAAAATAAAAAAGAAAGAAAGTAAAAAAACGATTGTTATGATGAAGAAGTCAGCATTGATATTGACTGCGTCAGCGAATACATTTCTGGTGTTTGTTCATAGAAACAGCGCATCTTTGTTGTGAGGTATTTTAGTTCCATGCGGATGGCTATTAGGTGCAGAAGTTTATCGAGTAGTGAACCATAAGTATATAATTGTTGCTCGTTGCAAAAGATAGCAAGCTCTACATTCCTATGCAGAAATATAAGCCGTATTCATAGGAAATCGTGTGTCACACCTGATTCGATAGTAAGGTCGCTGTGTGCTCCATCAAAACAAGGGACCATTGTGCTATTTGGGAGGAAGCTATTCTTCTAATAGGTGAGAGGGAGAACTCATGGATAGGCAAATTTGCTAAAACACTGTCATGCCAAACATGTTCAACAGTTTTACACATGACGTAACAGCATATCAAATAATTACTCTTCTTAGTTCGAATCAATCAGTTTTTATACTAATCCTCTCGCAAATGCTTTAAACATGAAGTTGTAAAAATGATATAAGTAAATATATGTTAAATAAAGGGTAATATCCATTTCTGTTGAACAGCATTATGTCAGTTCTTTTTAGTTTTAGGAAGAAGGAAAAATACATAAGACAATAAAACAAGTAACAGGATATTAACCGATTTTTAGAAGATATTCTGACGAGATAGCAAATAATAATAATAATAATAACAATAATAATAACAATAATAATGATGATGATGATGATGATGATGATGATGATGATGATGATGATGACGATGATGATGATGATGATGATGATGATGATGATCGATGATGATGATGATGATGATGATGATGATGATGATGATGATGATGATGATGATAATAATAATAACAAAAAGACTTGATTTTATTTCATTATCAAAACTGGTTAATATTACACTCCCCCAGCTAGTACTTTCTGAATACATGAATTTTCGTTAAGTAAAACTATGCTCTCTTTCGTTGCTGCTTAATTCCTCCACTGTACACAATAAAGTCTCTTAGTTGACAATGTAAATGCATTTTGATAAAAAGATTATTTCAATTCAACTGAATTTTATTCCTTTTTTTTTGTTTTATATACTCTTATATACTCATCATTTTCACTGAGTTCTTGTATTGATTAACCTTCTACAAATCAAAACGTTATTAAAATGTTGAACACGGTTCTCTATTAAATGGAGGAACTGTAAAGAATTATAAAATATTTGCCTTTAAAAGAAAGACACATCAATTTAAGACATAACGTATCACAATCTTAGTTTTATCCTCTTATACTTTCCCACAGATGTATTTTCTCCATTTTCTTTAATATATAATTAATGGCATTCGGTGGAGTAGAGTAGCTCACCTATAAATGTAATCTAGTGAAATGAAAATTAATGATGAACCACAAACAAAAATATTTGAAGCAGTAATAAACGTATTAACTAGAAAGTGAATCATCAGGTAATAATAAATCTGTCGAAGAAGTTATAAAAGTAAACATGCTTGCTGCAATGTTTTATGCAACATCGATTTCCTTCATTATTTCGAATCATAGAAAGCAAAGGTTAAAGCAATGTGTAAATTACGATCTAGTATATCTTTGTTGTCCAATGATTTAAGTGACACTATAAGGCAAATAAGTTGGGGATGTTTCCTCTAAATAGAACTTATGCAAACCCAGTCATTAGTTAGTACAAGAACTAACAACTAGCAATATTTTGCTGAAATATACTCTATGAGGTGTTATAATCTCAGGTGCATTGGACAATATATATCTAAATCTTTAATGCATTCAGTAAATACTACAAACATATTCAATAATTAATGAGAACCAGAATAAATAGGAGATCGTTTTGCCAGAGCAATTTAGCAAATGAAATTTTCTGAAATAATTTGTGTAGTATCTTATGAGAGCCTTGGTACTTTTCAGTCTTTCATTAGTCAACTAATTAGGAATTTAACTAATGAACTTATAGGTTGTTTGATTAATCTTTCGGATAGTCAATCAATCAAGTAGGTTCATCATTGTCCTATTGTTGCAATTAAGGATCTCGCCAATGACATCTCATTGCTTCACTAGGTCTTTCTATCTCACTCGCATATTGACCCTACCAAATGTAAGAAAATCTGTTTCAATACTCGGTTTCGCATCAACAAATTTGCAAAGAAAATGCAAAACCAAAATATTCTTCAACACAAAGCACCATATTATTTTTCTTTCTTGTTTTTGTACTTAATTACATAAATGGATTCAACGGGTTAAAGTGTAAAACCTATAAGCCTATAAACAACTTTTAAATATCACGTTAATGCATTGAAATGAATCGCCATTAAATTATACGATATATACTTGCATCGGAAGCAATTTACATAACACACACTTAATATATGCTTTGTTAATTAAAAGTGAAATAACTAATTTGTATCTATAGTATGGTATCAGATTTAATCGGAAGAATGTAAATAGCCAACTTATAAACTTCCTAGTAGACATGTAAATGTGCGCATTATTTGTTTAAAATGAAAAAAATATTACAAATAAAATAGTGAACAGAACATATAAATTGTTGGGAACGATGTAATTAATTAACCACTGTAAATAATGAACGCATATTAGTTTAAATTAAATTATTATGCTTCTTTTTACAATCTATGTTCCGTGAAGTCGGTATTATAATTTTACATATTGAGTGCTAATAAATTTAAGATTGGCACGTCTTGATAATGAAAATAAGTGAAACAGTGTGTCCCTGACGTCATTTTATCTTGCAAATGTGCATGCGCAATTGTTTATAAGCCTCTACACTTTGACTTTATCATATCTCATTGCTTATGCTCATTTTCAACCAAACGTTTGTTCCTTACATTATGAAGCAGAATTTATTTTTCAGTATGATAACGTTTACATTTATGATAAACTGTATTAACATAATTTTATTAATGCACTTATAATTTTTTCTTGGTATATTGTGAGCCATATGAATTAAATGCGATCCTTTGTGCAAATACACAGCCACAGACAAAAAGGATTATATTAATGCAATTACTTCAGAAATCCATATACAAAAAGTAGCATCCAAGTACAAAATGATTATCGCTATTGAACTATTTTTATATCTTACAATACGAATACATATAATGAATATAAAAATCAGTGATTGTTAAGTTTTGATCTAAAAATAACATATACTCCGATATCCAATTACTCTAAATGAACATTAAGAGTAGATGTTGCATAAACGTAATTCAAATTATGTTTCTTTTTCTTTTCTTTTTCATAAAAAATATTAGTAGTATATAGCGTGATGCAGTTTCATTGTTTATAAATTCTTCAACTGAACTCCATTTTCTCCAAACATTAATAAGTTCTTCCATTTATCTAAGTTTATAACGAGCTTTAACGAGGCATTTGTGCTATTCAAATAGTTTGCTTGAAAATAGTGCTTAAGAAATATTTGTAAAATGCACACGATAAAGATACCCTAAAGAGAAATCATAGTTGCACTGAATTTGAACTGATTTATCTCCTTAGTTTCGTCATTAGACAAATTTATAAAGTGGAAAATAAGACATAGGAATGTGAATGAAGTTATTGTGCACAGAAGAAAATATGATAATCGTGTGCTATTGCCATTTTTGAAATGAAAGGAAAGGCAAACTATTTGAATTGTGATAAAAATCAAAACAAATTAAAATAAAGTTATTGAAACAAATAACGGAATTAGTTCACTACATTTTCTAAACGTAAAACGGGGAATATTGAATGTATTGTTTAGAATTCAATTAATAATTTTGCATTACTTCCAAAGTGAAACTAATGGTTATCTCTATTTTTATATAATATCTAAAGTTACAAAGATTCTGTAATTTTAGTAACATCCATTAATATATTTGCATTTTGATTTCGCAAATCTTTCTAACAGATTTCACATGATGGATCTACTACATAACGAATTACGACTTGGCAGACATAAATTATGAATATAAGAGTAAAATACATAAAAGCAGTTCTACATTATTATACTGCAGGTGGATATTTTGTTTTTCTTTCGCAAATGTGTAATCTCACGTTTTACAATGCTATTGAATTGATTTCAGAATGTTAGTGTTACTTATTATATCCACCATACATTAATGAAACGTAAATTCGACCTTAAAAGGATTTTAACTCAGAATATATGATTGAAACTAATACAAACTATTGGCAGTTAACCCACCAGGCTATAGTTTGTTTCAAATTCTGAGTTACATGTTTTGACATTTTTTAAATGAATCATCATGTTTTACAGGCACAATAGAATTAATTTAATATCTCATACAGTTTTGAGATGTTGGAATTTGAGATTTGATGTTTAAACTTCATATCACTCTTGCTCTGTATTCCCGTTCAGTCCATTTATGTTATTTTATATAACGATAATTAATTCGCATTACAATTGTACAGCATTTCTCCCTAATAACGAAATGTAGATATGGATAGTCCATGTAGTTAAGAGAACTGCTTCATTGTGAATTGATTTCAAGGTTCCTTTAGTAAGCTGTCGTACCAGTGTGTCAGTTCAAATAAAATGTTAAAGAAATGAACCACACAGAAACAGTAAAGAAATCGAATGTATGGTTATTGTCTTGTATACTCAATGCGATGCGATAGTGAGCTTCTGAGTTTGTTCTTGATGCTTTATTGCCAACAATACAGATAATTCAAAAATAGAGAGAAGTTGTCATTTTCCATCCATCCAGGTACTTTGCAGGATGAGGTATTGATATAATCATGCAAAAAAACGGCGTTACATATTTGTATTCTGTATACATAACTGTATAGATAATTGCGAGATGGATTAGCTGATGGGAAAAAGAGATTTAAAATCATTTAAATAATCCATTTCCATTGAAAATACAGTACTCGTTTAGATGGGCATGAGATTATACTTTTGTAAAATTGCATTCGGATTGAAATGAGGGCTCTGTAATGATTTACCCCGAGTGCTAACGATTAATAAAATGTAATTAAGAAAGGCCGTAAAGAAGCAAATGTTTTTTTATCGAGTCTTGTAACGAAACCTATCTTGTGTTATTTAAAGTCAACAATGTCGGATAAAATGATTGATTACCATGGATAAAAATAAAGAAGAGATGTTAGCTTTGTGATGCTTTTATATTCTAAACAGTAGTTGCACTTCATA
>NC_142928.1:45928337-45945837 GCF_046866305.1 Octopus bimaculoides
TGACAGCAATATTATAGAAAAATGGCTTGTAGAGGAAACTCCTGCCCCATAATTCATTACCTTTGAATATCTTCATTATTTTACTAGCTGTATACATGACAACATTTTACAAATATTGTAAGGTTAATGGTTTTCAACATACATAAACCGTAACATTATTCATATCCTAATAAGCGATATCTTTATTATTATCATTGTTATTATCATCATTATCATTATTATTATTATTATTAATATTATTATTATTATTATTATTATTATTATTACTTTTATTATTATAACATGGAATTGCTAGAATTGGTCGAGTGACGGAAATGGTGAATTGCTCTTTTTAATTAATTACTATTAGCTTCTCAGTGTGAACTTCACTGACAGTGAGTTAACATTTCTACGTTTCTTGTTCTATAAAATGAGAATCAGTTTATTATTTAGTTCCATCTAACTAGATTTGTAATTTTCTATAGTTTGAGATATTGTACTTTGGTTAGAATTTAATAAAGTAAAAGAGATGTTTCTTATTATATTTATATTCGACAAAGCTTACAAACCGATAGTGTTTCTGTCTGTCGTTAGTTTGAAATCTTACCGAAAGATTAAAGAACCGAGAAACTATTTAAAATGAAAGAGAATCAAAATAAAATCATGACACCACAAAGTTTAAAGGGATACCAAAAATTGCAGTAATAATAACGTTTAGATGTTTATGACATGCTTCTCTTTGCGCAATTCATAGATTAACTAAACATTTCACTTTTAACGTGGACAGCTATTTGAAAGGATTGCCTTGTTTAGAGTGGAGATAAATTTTCATTGATTTCTGTTAACTTCTCAGGATCGTAATAGCATGGTGTATGTAATTATGTGTGTCTGTACATATGAGTATCACTGGAGAGTATGTGTGTTTATGTAAATCCCTCTAGGTAACTATACTTGGTTATTTCTTTCTACGTGTATGGCTGTCTCTCTCTCGATCCTCTCACGCAATATTGATAGGAACTTTGTTGTTATAGGACAATAAGTAGATGTCTGAATCGTAACTAGTGCAAGATAAACTGTTGATGGGGTTTATCGTCGAAACTTTCATTCGTAAACTTTGCGTCGTAATGCAATAATAGATTGATTTATTTAAATCTCTGATATTTCAATGAATGAGACAGCCATTAGAATACGTGTAACACAATATACACATCGCATATATATAAATCTACGCTAACATACTCACACACACTCACACACATGCATACACACTCACACACATGCACACATGATCTCACATACAGAATATATGTGTGTATGTGTGTGTGTATTTATAATTATATAGACACATGTGTTCGTAGTTTATGCGTCTATGTATGTTTGTGTGTGTTTCAACACCCGACACAAATGATTTATGCGTATATATATATATATATATATATGATGGCGGATCCACCTGTGTTGAAACGTGTGCGCCTGTATGTATATTCAGGACAGAGCATACAAATAAAGAACGAACGTACGTCTTGTGAGGGTTCCAACTGAAAACTAAAGGTAATTAAATTGTTAAATGAAGAATAAAAACCAGTTAAGAAAGCTAACTTATGTAAACTTCTACTAAGTCTATGCTAAAAGCAATTCGTCTTTTAAAGAAATCAATTAGACTATTGGAAATGATAGATATTAATACTATACAAACACCGGAACAATAGATTTTTATTTATTAAGTCATTCTGTTGACGTCTCAAAGATTCTGTGACCCTACACTTTAGTCTGTGTATCTAATTTACTAATTAGTTTTATCAAACTAAAATCACTTTTCCAATAGTTATATAGCTCATTTATTTTCTTTAATCATAAGATGTGTACGTATGCATGATTGACTATATATCTCGAGCACTAAATTTCGAAATATATATGATCATTTGATTGGTTTTGAAGCAGAGTGCTATACCAAAGCCTTTTCAATATCAAATTGTTAGACGATGGCGTCGATTAGTATAAATGACTTGCTGGATTTAGCTACTTCACTGTGTACTCACTTCTAGTCATCCTATGATTAACTCTATTGTTCCCAAATGATGTGTCTATAAAAGTAATATCACTCATTCAATGTAACAATCTACACCCGTTAACAAACTTTTAAACCTTCTGTAAGTCACCATTAATTATAACCATAAATACCACTTCTGAGAGTTAAAATTCGGCTGCCATAGGCACTTAAGATCACAAATGGCTCTAACTGATGAAGAAAATACCAGTGCATAGTAAATATGTGTAAATGTGCGTATATTTATATATGTGTGTGCATTAGTGTCTGTCTGTGTAAGTTTTTGTCTGCGCGTTTCTACGTTTACTAATCATTTGCAATATAAAATGTGTATACAGAAATTGTTTAATACATCATATACAAGTGCGTATAACATATTACAGACTATAATATAAGCGTATTTATACATCATCACTTTCAAACCAAATATTAAGCTTTCTTTTTACAGTAAAGATGGCGTTGAAAGTCCGGGACTCAATAATACCCATATTAATAATGTCTTTATAAAAACAACATCGTGAAGTCAGATTAGCTTCACTTTAACATAATGAAGATTTATTTGAAAGATAACGCAAAGGATATTGTCATTCGGGACACTAATCCTTTTATTTTGAATTTGAATTAAAATATATAATTTTACCCAATTATATTTCATATTAGAAATCGCTTTCAGATTATGAATGGTATCATTATTAATGACTAAACATTATAATCTACGTCAAATCAAATGTTACTGTTGCAGCAAAAACAATGCTATAGGAATATGATGAAGATTATCATAACGTGTATTGTCGCTTTTAATCTTATTACTCTTGATGCATTATCTAAAGCTATTTAAGATGACGTCACTATCATAATATCGTTTATTATCTTGATAATAATGTTCATCAACAGCATCCTCGTAATCCCAATTAAGCAAGATATCGACTACAATATACTCTATAAAAATATATTCGCAGTATCATCTATTTGAGAATATATATATGTTATCTAGAAAGTAGCGGATTACTATTCTTATAGTAACACAAGAGGCATTATGTCCAAAAGCGGTTACTCAAATATCCGGTTAAATATTTAAGAAGAGATATAGAATTCTGAACAAGTACTCAGTTTGAAATTCTATGACAATTCCCTTGATAATCTGTTAGACTAGTACGTATCCTACAGGATGATTGAAACAGTTTGTTCTATTGAATCCAATATTAAATATAATGGATCATGTTTGCTTCAATGGACTGGCTTTCATAATATCTTATCCGTATCAAAGAGTTGCGTTCGATGATAGATTCCATATTTCCAACGGAACGTACATTATATTTGTTAAATTCTATAGAACACTGGCCTTCTTGACAGTAAAATAAATAATATCTGTCATTTATAGGATTTACGTGTACATGCATCATTGTGTATACCAAGGCCTTATGACTCACATATAATTATCAGATTAATAAAATGCCACAAATAAAGCGTTCCGCTGAATGTCTATTACGCCATGGAATGGTATTTACTAGATAGCAGTCAATGTGTCCAAAATCTAAAATACGGAAATACTTCCCATGTAATTTCAAAACACAAGTAATCCTCTTATAGTATGTGTGATAATTTTCCATTATTTTGAATATATGTTACAGACCGACTTTCTAGAAGATAGTAAAAATGCTTAGATTACCACTTTTGATAATCATCTAGATATTTTAAACGTTAAAATTTTTGGTAGAATATATTAACAACTGAAGCTTAAAATTTCATTGCTGCAGTTTCTGTTTTGATGTTCTATTTAACTTTCGGTATATGAACTGTCTAGAATATTATATAATGATTTCAAATGTTGGCAGAAGACTAAAAATTTCGGGGTAGAGTGTAAGTCGATTACATCGGATCCTATGGTCAACTGATACTTGAACGATGAAAGGCAAATGCCACCCACCGGCAGCATTTGAACTCAGAACGTAATATTGGATTTAATAATCATTTTGTCCGACGCGGTATTAGTTTAACAATGTCACTGCCTTCCAATGCTACATATTGAAATGAAAAAGTAAGTATAAAATAATATGTTAAATTCTTGTTAAAAATGTTTTGTCACTGGGTTTCATGGCACATTGTTAGAATATTCAAAGCATCTGTCAATAAGAAAAGAAAAGAAAAAAACAATGTTTTCTATCTTCTATACAGATTTTTGTGTCATACTTGTATCGTTCGCGTTCACTTATTTTTATCCCGGTGCTTAGTCAGCGATCAAATTTGATTGCACAAGCTTATACTCAAAGTTATATTAGCATTAATAATTCCTCGCTGACACAGCAGCTAGATCGAAACATATTGTCATGCTGTACCATTTCTCTTTTCAGTGAAGCTGATTTATCAGTGATATAAGACATAATTATATAGTCTTTGAAATATGCCGTTCGTAAAACTAGACATTCTTATCCCACAAAGTCTGCTGATGGTAATAGTTTTCAGTTTCGTGGACATATGGTACGTAGGAAATATATGTTGGACTGAAAGAGATGTGTTCCAACGTAATTGATAACAATCTTAATGACTTCATAATACCTTCTATATTTGTATATTACATATCCTATGTAGTCTTTTCCAGATGTTTGTTGTTTTGCTAGCTCATCTACTTCCATTAAATTTGCCTCAGCTGAAAGCAATGAGTTTATCCGAGAATTTCAGTCATTGGGACAATATGTAAAACTATTCAGAGATTTTGACAATTTCGAATATATTTCAAATATTCGTTGTTACTGTTTTTTTAGATAGTTGAATGAGTCGCCTTTTTTAATCTGTTTGAAATGAATGAAGAATACTGATACTCCAAGTGTTAGTCAGTATTGTAATCAGGCAATCACTGATAAGGATTTTGAAAATAGTTGATCAAGTTGTGACGCACATTCTCAAATGTATATATATGCATATATGTATATTTTAACATTTTTGACCTAACACGTATCTGACTTAAGAACAGCAAAATAGAGTAGTCGCTTAAGTCATGACGTACGTCATCACAGTCTAATTGAGTAGGGAGTAATTGTGTACTGAGATATATATGAGTCTAATTCAATTATTTAGAATTTGTCGGAGGACGTTTTCCAGGTAGAGTTTGAATGTTATGTTTGGAATCCATTTGAGGTAGCGTATATAGAATGTTGTAAGTTATCGCTCTTGTCTGGATTAAGTTCGCCATACCCCATTACCATAAAGCATGGTGCTGAGAAAACATATTTTATATCAACATGTTTTACATATTTCATATCAACCCTTAAATATTTATATCTACCTCTAGCTTACCGCTCACCGAAACTCTTTTCGTAAACCTAGGTATGTCAAGGTGCACTTGCAATCACTTAGATTCAAATGTGAGTTTGTCTATGACGATGGAACTAAAGTATGTAACTCCTGTATTGTTTCTAGCTAATAATTGTTGATGGTGTTGGGTGGAAAGTGTTTAACAGCTTCGCTTAGCACACTTGTTTTATTCAATCCTGAAAAGTTTTGTGAGTTTCTCCATTAAGTTTACAAACAGCATGTCTCTAATGAATATTTTGCGTATTTTGACTTTCACCACCAATCGAGACAAACTGAACAGTTAATGATAAAAGACCGGGCATCAACATGACAACGAAGAAAAGAATGCTAATCGGAGTCAGATACACAACCATGTTTAACTTCAGTGTGAATTACGAAAAATTCCTAGGAGTAGCCATCAAACTTAATGATCCATTCATATCTGTTTGAAATGAATGAAGAATACTGATATTCTCACAGAACACCAAGTGTTCTTCAGGATTGTAATCAAGCCATCACTGATCATAACGATTTATGAGTTCGTGAGGTAAATGAAAGTGATATACAGTGGTTATTTCCGTATGAAAATTTTCCCGTGGAAATCGAAAGGAGATTATTCTGTCAACCATGCACTAAGAATCGGGTAATACACATTCAGCGAGCTTATATAGTCCTTCCTAACAATATTCAGCCAGCAGCTCCCTCTGTAAGTGGTGTAAAAGCTTCTATCTCGTAGTACTTGTTCAAAATAAAATATTTTAATCTTTCATATTTTGTGAAACTGGTCCCTCTTTCCTGAAATAGCACACTAGTTCGTTTAAGTACTGCAGCACGCTACTTTTAACATAGTTGATAACATCTTATAGACTTCCGTTATAACCAGGTATCTTGTCAGTGGAATTTCGATCAATGTCTTTACTCAGATCACTAACATGCGGCATACGTTCAAGTATATCCACCATTGGCTGACATTCCAAGGCGTCTACCACAGTGTGAGAGATAGTATTTTCTGTGAGAAAATTTTTTGTAATAGCGCACACATCTTATACGTGAACGCATTTGCCTGTGATTATCTTACCAGCATTGATTTTCAGATAAGTTGTTTCGCTCATGGTTAGGATGATGACTTTCTTTATCTCAGCACACACTCAACAGATATTACATCTGCTAAATGATGACTGAATAACTGCCAATCTCTACCCAATAGCCATATACACATATCTGACTGGCTATTACACCTTGTATCCTATTGCTCTTAATGCTTCCAAGTTTGTTTGGGAGGAACGATTATGTACGAGTAAATCACCACGCTTTTCTTCCATGGCAGCAGTGAACTTACATAATTTTGCTTAAAGCAATCATGTGCGAAGCAACGTTTCTTCTGAAATGTCTGACAATGATTGCTAAATTAGTGAATAATCCTATTTTTAATAATCGCAGTCAATTTATCAAATTTAATAGGGTAGATTCTAAATATGTCCATCTGGATATTCTTTAAAGCTCACTACATCACTTCATGTGATGTGCTGAGGTGGCATACAGAGTGACTTTGAATATTGACATTATATTGCATGGAAAAGGTTATGCAATTTTCAGGAGGATGTTCTTTCCTTAATGAAAATTCGATGTTATGCTGCTGCTCCTGCCACTACTACTGCCGCTGCTGCTGATGATGTCGATGACGACGAGGCTGATGATTCTCTAACAATGTCAGATAAAAATTGAACGTTGTAATAAGTAGTAACAAATGATTAATGAAAGATAAATGCACGAAAGCAATTTGTTATGGTTCATTCGTTTAATATTGACACATAAAAAATAATGCAAAATGCGAATATAAAATTCATGGAATTAACATTATCAAAGTACATTCTATTTAGAAATAACTAAGGAAAATAAAAGTTAATTTCTCTACGTTTTTGTTTTATATGACATTATTAATAATGAAAATTAACAAAACGCATCAAAACAAACTTCGATACACGTGCTGGACGTTCTCTTGTGTATTGATTTACACCAATTGACATAAAATAACATGTTACCAAATTAAAAGAAATACAAGTGAAAGAATATACGGTACTTGACTGGAGGGAAATTTTTATTATGTAATGTTTTTTGTAACGTCTCTGAATATGCTAAGAAAATGCACAGTTTGAATGATTCATTATACTTGTTAACTGTATAATTTTCTTATTTTATTAATCACACTGAAACTTGTAGACACTATACCAACGGCACAATTTCTGTTTAATCATTTAATTATTCTTTCTGCATATTATGTGTTTAAAAACAAATACTGGTTATTAAATATAAGAATATTAAATATAAAATTATTCGTTTTTGAGATTGCCTTGAGAAATAATTGACAAAGTATAGCCACAGAAATACATATAGCAACAAGACTAACATTCATTTTCTGTGACCCAATATTTACGAAGAAAATATAACTCTAAAAAAAAACAAGGGAAAAAACATCTACTTTTGCTTCCTCTGTATTTATATGTTCTTTCCTCTTCAAGAATCTTGTTCCGCATACTTGCGAATACACACACACACCCATTCTCTCTCTCCCTCTCTCTCTCCCTCCCTCTCGCTCTCTCTCTCTTTCTCTCTCTCTCTCTTTCTCTCTCTCACTCTTTCTCTCTCTCTCTCACATGCACGCACACACAAACATATACACACGTACACGCACTCACACTTACACTCACAAAATTTATCCTTGTGGAACATGTTTTCTGTGACCGCATTTATATATATATTTCTAATAACAAAAAATACATATATTTGTAGAAGATATATGACAGCAGATTGTATCTTAAACTAGATATTTTGCCGAATCCAATACATCCGTACACCTCCAACAATAATGAACCGCGGATTTAACTGGGGAATTACACCAGTTATACATTCCAACGCAAAACACTGAACCCGGATCTACATTTAAAATAGGTTGAGAAATCTCGACCATTTATTTCCATATATTTTGAGAAGATATGAAATATATTTATTAAGAAATCCAAAGGAATGATTCACTCTTCGAAATACCTCCAATAAACAGAAAATCACACTTGAATATATGCGTGTATGTGTTTACATACATACAGGAATACATGCATTTGTGTGTATGAGAGAGAGAGAGAGCAAAAGAGAGAAACATACACCCACATACATTCACAGACACATATATATTGTTTACTTGATTACAAACTTGAAGGAAAAAGAATGAATAACAAATGGTTTGCTACTTACATAACTAAACAGAATATTTAATCATATATTCTGCCGATTTTATCCCTCTTACGATTAAGCAATTAATCATCTTCAAATTCCATTATAACTATGTGTTATTAAAGCATTGGTGTTTCCTGTTGAGTGCTATATATGAAAATGTTCTCGTTTAAAAATCCAAACACTACAATTCCTTGATTCACGAAGTATTGAATATAACATACAGTTTATGATCTTTATATATGCAAAAAAATTATGATAGTAGACTATACCTAACGTATCTTGAAAAATGCAAACCTGATCGTAATTGTTATTATTATTTTATTTTCTGTGCATCTAGTTACTATTAACATGTAGTATATGATATGACATGTTACTTATTAAAATGTAATGTAATAGAACTCCTATTGGTGCTTTTGTGACAGAAGAGAGATTCATATATTTAAGCAGGGAAGCAAAGATATATTTTGTTACGTGCACCTCTGATTGTCTCACAAAAATATAGTATCAATAGCGGCATGGCTTGCCATGAATATAGCATAACGTTCATTATTTGATAGAATATTTGCTCAACATTCCCGGACTCTTATTTATCAACGTGATATGATTCAATATTCAATCATTAAATGTACTGGAATGATTGAATCAAAATTAAAACGAACTTGCATATCTGGTTCATCATATCACAACAATCAATGTACATTCTGTTCTCAATCGAATCTAACATTATATTGCAAACCAAAGGAAATATCCATCAACCTTGATTAGCTGTGTTGAAGTAGTTTACATAATTTATAAATATTTATAAAATTGTTCTTCAAGTGCATTGGTAGACTGATCGATGTTCTGGTATTTAAATATGTATAATTCACAAAATTTACATATCGGGAAATTAGCTGTTCGGAATGGTAACATACATCAAAATAATGAATATAAACAATGCAATATTTATATCAGGGAATTGTAAATCGACAGTATTGTGGGACCACCGCTTGCAAAAACAATTTTGGGAAATATGAAATATGCTAATTAAAACGTAAAATTTTGTACGAAGGCAGAAAGCTTAAACGTTTGACCATAATGCTTTTGTTCGATTATCTATTTAGTGACGAGAATAAATGAATAGAGATACTAAGTATTACGGCTACATATTACTGCACTTTCTACATGTTATTTGTATATTATTTTGTCTATATAAGAATGATTGCATGTATATCTTTATTAGGCAGCTTTATTAGGCAGATTTTATGTGGGAGATGAGCCTATAATATATATTAGCAAAATATTTTCTCGTACAATTTGCACCAACTTACTCTAGATTGAAATAAACATGAAAATATTGCATCCACTTACTGACTTTTATCCGTGAAAATGTGTTATTTTGTATCCAAAAACATATTTCTGAATTAATAGTTTGCATTATAATATCATAACGTATATATTAGCATTAGTATCTCATAATTTATCAAGAGCTTATCATTATTTTTAGAGTAAACATCAATGATCGTTATTGAAAATATTCAGGGCCCCTTTGTAATGTCCCTTTCAAATTAGCAGCTTAAAACCTAAAATAGAAGATTCTAGAAAATCCAATATTCCCTAATCATTATATCTCCATAAATGCCAATTAACCGAATGGAAGTCTTCTGAAATTGGTATAAATTCCTGTTATCAAAGCCTCATGAGAGAGGTTACAAAATTTAAAACCATCACACACCCTGTTATATATATGTGTGTGTGTATGTGTGTGTGAATGTGTGTATCTGTGTGCATATGTGTGTGCATATGACTATGTCAGCATGTGTGTACGTGTCACCTTAGTTTGTCTGATATGATTTGACATGTTTTAAGAAATCCTGTTACACAGTGAGGCAGACTAATAAAAAGACAAACAAAAATAGGACAGGTTAGAACTATAATTTCAAGTTGCATTCTTACATGAAGACCAATTACTTCACTATTACTGATTCTAAACTTCCAATTGGTGCAATTTATTCCTAACAGACTGAATTATTTTGAATATTTATTTCAGTTTTTGTGGGGAAAATATTAATTCGATTCATGATAAACATTGAAATTTGGTTTAGTTTCGTATAATCCTTGAAAATAATTGTTTCTGGAATGACAATTTCAACGTAGTCAGACATAAGTAATAGAAAGTGACTCATATCTATTTTATGTGAAAATAATCATTCGTAAACAAGGCTAGTCACGCAGCTTAACAAACAGATGGTCACACATTCTTTCTTTTTTAATACTCATTTCTAGATTAACATAAATATATGGCAGTTGTCCCTGACATGCGCTACTTCGATACGCTACTGAGGTGCATAGATACATTCACAATTTTTAATCTGATATCACAAATATAATTATGACAATTAAAGTAAACGCAAAAACGGGTTTAATGAATAGCATGATGTTAACCCACCATCAAACCTTATAGAGAATACAGATGCAAACTAAGAGAATTAATACTTTTAAGTAATAATACGTATAACTTATAAAAATAATATTATTTGATACGAACAAGAAATGCATTTGTATCGCGGTCATTGACATATATATGTATTTTGATATACATAACTATATATACATATATATATATATATATATATATATATATATATATATATATATATATATATATATATATATACAAACACACACACACACACACACACATATGTATATTATATTATATTATAATATATTATATTAAAATGAACTTCAATCGTGTTTGTTTGTTTGTTTCCAATGTTACACAGCTAAACTGGAAAATACTATAAATTAAGACCGCCTGAAATGTAAATGCAAACGGAATAAAGTAAGTTTCGTGTAAATCGGACAAAAGGTTCTTAAGATATTAGGGGGTTTGGGGGTATAAATACCCAAAACGCTGCATAATGTGAAAATACTCCGAAAATAAATTAACTCTGAAAGGGAAGAAACTCTAACCTTACGATTAGACTTATTAGTGACTAACTTGCCAACGAAAGTATACGAGTTGCTTCTCATAGTGAATGTTTCTACTTTCTCTTTTGTTAAACATAATATTTTAATCATTTAGAAATATATCTAAGTAAATGTGATATCAAAGATGTAAGTTGTTTGTACAGCAAGTATTAATATATTAATTTTAGCTTTCTTTAAACAGGCAATATTTTAATGTTATCTTAAATTATTTTCGAGTGAATACCATTACAAAAAGTTTTTGGGCATTTTTAATAAATATTTTAAAGTGTAAATGACTTTAAAAATATACGGAAAATATTTCGTTAAAAAACGGTTTGTAACCTCGGTGTATAATAATATTTTTCCATAGGTATTTTCCGAGTGCATTCAACGTATCTAACATCGAAAGACCTGACTGCTATTTCTGGCAGACCCTGCTACCACGTAAAAGCTATTTGCGAAAGAGGACCCGAAATAGCTGTTACGTGTTGCAGGGCGTGCAAGAAATAGCAACAAAATCTTTCGTTTCCTGGGGAAAGGAGGCCTTTACGCATGATTTCGGAGTTACATTCGTTGAAATCATGCAAAATAACCTGGAAAAGAAAAAGAAAACTCACGAAACAAAACTCATTTGGTGTGATACTCTAATTTTCCCAGGAAACTCCGAGGTCCCCACAACACTTCCCTCTTTTCTTTTCCGGAAGAAAATAGTTTGTGGTGGGTTTAGAGTTGAGATACATTGAATGCACTCGAAAATAACCGGTGGAAAAAATAATTTCACACCGAAGTATGAACGGGTCCTGCGAATAGAAAGATCGATGAGACTGATAAAGCAAGGGATGTGCGTTTCTTGGAACAGAGAAAAAGAGACAGAAACAGGAGAGATCAAGAAACGGACAGTTAGAGAGCTGAGTGTCTGGTGAAACAGGAAAAGAGATAAAAGCAGGAGACGTCATGAATCAAATGCTCATGTGAATACAAAGGGAACAAAAGTTTTGCGGACGACGGGTCACCGAGATACGTGGGTTTTTTTCGGGTATCTGTATAAATAGTCAAACCGGCGTATAATGGGGAAAATGCTTTTAAAGTAAGGTACGAATGAAATGTGAATACACACGGAATAACAGAAGTTTCGCATAAATCGGACCACGGATTCTTGAAATACGTAGTTATTTCGGGTACAATGAACTATTGGTGACCCAAGGGGTCACAGTTAATCTACATATATGAATATATAGAGAGAGATAGACAGGTAGATAGATATTCATATGTTACAAAAAAAATTGTCCAATGTACTTGAATGATTTTACGTTTAATTGTAGGAAGCTTTCAATTTCGAAGTTTTTCTTTCCTGGGTAAATGCTTGGATTGTTATTTCTTTTAACAACTTGAACAAAGAGATTGTATAACATTAGAGAAGGCAAAGGGGTTGAAAACATTCAGGTCTAGTCTCCGACTGAAAACTTATTTCTTCCCGTTCTCTAATTAGTTTTGGATAACATGAAAATATTATTCTTGAACTATGCGCCTACTATTGTACAATGCGTTGTAATACTGAATTGCATACAATTAATTATCTGAGAATATGGACGCATCGCACCACAAATTAAGCATCATATTCTTCAGTTTACGACTATATCTGAGAACATAATATAGCTTTCATGGTGTGATAACGTGATATGATAATATTCAATAGTAATCTAATAAAAGTCTTTAACAATATGGTGTTGTAGGGTATTGAAAAATAATCATGGACATCCACACAAAAATAATGAATTTGCGTTTTTAATTCTGGTACATTAGATTAATTTTCCATCGAATAGTAAATATCATCGCATGCTTACAAACTAGGGAAATATTTTAAATGCATTTTTGCCGAAAATTTTATAGAAAAATTTGTGTAAAATATATAGGTCGATTTCACGTGATGTTTTATAATCTAATGAAATAGTTTGATGGCCTATTATATGCCAACACCGAAGCAAATGACAATGTTAGAGTAACCGATGATAATTTTACATTGCAAAGTGACCTTGCTCAAAGGAGTTATGCACAAACTGATATTTAACTTCAATTACTTGTTAAGATATAAATTACAAAATATGTGTAAAACTTGATGCAGATTAACTATTCAATATTCCACACCTGTGTGTGTTGATTTGCCATTCCTTCAAAAAAAAAAAAAGCGTATGTGTTTGTACATGTGCTCGTGTGTATGCAAGAATATGTATATATATTGTGTTACATTCGTGTCACATTTTCTCCTTAGTTAAGCCAAATATTGGAGAGATATTGGATTGTAAAAGAAATCCAATATTAAATTATATTTGTTTTCATTTCATATCACTTCCAGGCATGTGAGTTTCTCAATTTCAAAGATTGCATAGAGAAAGGATAAGCGTAGCATATATCCCTTGCTGATGGAGTTCTCTTCGTTGATTTTGTTGATTTTGCTGTTGTTGGTGCATTATTATTATTATTATTATTATTATTATTATTATTATTATTATTATTATTATTATTATTATTATTATTATTATTATTATTATTATCATCATTATTATTATTATCATTATTATTAACATTATTATTATTATTATTATTATTATTATTATTATTATTATTATTATTAGTAGTAGTAGTAGTAGTAGTAGTAGTAGTAGTGGTAGTAGTAGTATTGTTCAGTAGTTTTATTTTTATAACATGCTTTCACTTCACTACCGAGCGCAGCTCTGTGTGCCTTGGGTATGTGCTGTGGTTTGCTGTGATGCTCTTATGGTTACTGTATTGAAAGTGTTTTGCATAGCATATGTAAAACACTTTTACACATTATTATTATTAATAGTATTATTATTATTATTATTATTATTATTAGTAGTAGTAGTAGTAGTAGTAGTAGTAGTAATAGTAGTAGTAGTAGTAATAGTAGTAGTAGTAGTAGTAGTAGTAGTAGTAGTAGTAGCAGTAGTAGTAGTAGTAGTAGTAGTAGTAGTTGTTTTTGTTTCTTAGCATCACATCCGCTCTGATCTAAGTGATCTATAATCAAAGATTTTTCTAGCCGCCAACAGCACACATTTTTTTCAAATTTTCAGGAAACCCGGAAGCAATTTAATAAATGTGTTGCTTTCTTAGGTGCTAAGTGTTATATGGCTACTATTTCCAGAAGATTGGTTTCACACGCTGTTGGTCTCGCATGTGTTCGTATTATATAATGTTAATTTTCAGAGTTAGTCCTCTATATTTGTCAATCATGAATTGTATATCTCGGTATATTGTACGAACATACTTATGCTCAAAAATTAGACTTATAGCTATTAAGTATGCATGCATGCGTGTTGATATCAAAATACACACATATTCATATATGCTCGTATTATATATATATATATATATATATATATATATATATATATATATATATATATATATATATATATATATATATAGAGAGAGAGAGAGAGAGAGAGAGAGAGAGAGAGATATAGATAGATAGATAGATAGATAGATAGATAGATAGATAGATAGATAGATAGATAGATAGATAGATAGATCGATAGTTTGCTAGATACATAGATAGATAGATATCTTTTTATTATAGCCACACAGGGCTAAATACAGAAAATGGACAAATTACAAAGTAGTGCTTTTCTGGGGGGGGGGGGTAATTTCGATCAAAAGGGATCGCGGGAAGAAAAAATAACCTGGGGGGGGGGGGCGATCAATAGGGATCGTGTATCACAGTCAATGTAAAAAACGGGGAACAGATTAGGTTTATCCGTGGAGAGAAAAGCCTACGGAAAAGACCACGGTCATCTCAGGGTTTTTTTTTTTAAGGTACATGAAAGTAAGTACCTTCTCTCTTTTTGTCTCTTTTTGTTACAAGTCTATGCTTAAGATGGTGTCGTCTTTCATTCTTACCATTCTTGCCACATTTACCCATTTTTTATTGAAACTTTCATTCGACAACACCTTCCTCTCTATCCTCATCCTCCTTTTACAAGTGGTATTTGAAAAAGTTGACGAGGGACTGACCAGAGAGGAAAGTATTTGTTTGTAGACCTTTCAAACGCGTCCACCACACGCATTCTTTTGCCATAGCTATCAGTGTTACACAAACCGTTTTTCCTTCCCGTTTAAAGGAAGGTGGCGGAACAATATTCACGATAGACTCGGCTGATAAGAGGGCTCGTCCCACACGCGACAACAGCCGTTCAACGAAGGTCCACAGCTCTGAAATATCTGGACACTGCCCGAGTGCGTGCAGAACGGTTTCGTCGCTCTGACCGCATCTCGGGCAGGTCGGTCCGGTGGTTTTCGAACCGTGTCTGTAGATCTTCTCTCGAACTGGTAGTGCGTCTCGATAGCATTGCCAAGCCAGGGATCTCTGGAAATTATAGATAGATAGATAGATAGATAGATAGATGGATGTTCATACATACATACATACACGAAAGCACATTAATTACATAGAATATTCATACAAAAATATAAGAAAATAATAAATACACAATCATTTAGAAATCATTTATATTATTTTCGGCTTTAAATTCAGATATATCATAATTGACCATGTTTTGCAGCAATCAAGTATTTATTCCATTTATCCTCATTTGTTTCAATAACAATTTAGACGAATATTCCACAATTACATTCTATTATGCAAGGAACTATTCAACAGAGTTATCATCACACTTATATGCATATAAATGTGATACGCCAAATTTACTAGAATTGTCTGTGAAATACAAATTTATCTTCTGTGTTTGTCATTAGTTCATTTAAAGTAAATAAATTCTTTCAATACCTATTTGAATAAAACGATATTTGGCCTATAGACAACGAACCATTAAAATAACTATTTATGTAGAGAAAATTAGATGATCAAATAAAAATTATATCTTTCAGTCTGAATATATGTTCCGGACAAATAGTGAAGTTTAGTTCGAAATTCTATTAAAAACGTTCCATTTTTATATCAATGTGTTTGATGTGTATTTATAATAAAGAACACGTTTTAAAAGGTAAAGAAATCAGTACTTGATAATCGATCGACTTCAAAAATAACTGTGTAAGTGTGTTTGCGTGCATAAAACTCGCTCTCTTTTTCTCTCTCTCTCTCTCTATGTATACATACATACACACACACACACACATACACACACACACACACACACACACACACACATATATATATATATATATGTGTGTGTGTGTGTGTGTGTGTGTGTGTGTGTGTGTGTGTGTGTGTGTATTGAGAGATGGAGGGGAAGTTTTAGAAATATATCTATTGACATGTATACAGGTAGCTATAGTATTATAAGCATAAGTATGGATATATACATGCATATATATATATATATATATATATATATATATATATATATATATATATATATATATATATATATATATATATGTATATATAGGTATGAATGTATGTGTTTATAATAGCATTTTATTATCAAAATTATCATTATTAACACATAATTTTCAATATTTATTATTGCAAATTATAAATGATGTCTTGAAAAAATTATGAAATTATGAAAAAAAAACAATAAATAAATAAAGTGCCGACATTACGTAACTGCAGCGTTTGATGTATTTCACTGCCGGAAAATGTCATGGGAATTTGGAAATATGAAACTGCGAGTAAGAAATTTATTTTCTCAACGGATATACATATGAAGGTATGACGGTATTGTGCGGGTGTTTTGCCTTTAACATATAGAATAAATACGATCCAAAGAGTATACGTATGAAATAAGTCGCTTGCTATGAATAAATGTCGAACCATGTTTTTAAAAGTTGAATGCAAGATGAATGACATAATATTGGTTTTTGTCATAGTTGATTTCCAGTGACTTCTATTAACTAAAATAGGTTAGTAGGACTCTTTCCAAAATGAATAAAAAAATTATTTTGGTGGTTGTTTGATATGCAAGTAATTGCAACAATGTTGACCTGAAAGAACACCGTGCAATCATAGAAACTGAAAAA
>NC_142928.1:45948337-45953337 GCF_046866305.1 Octopus bimaculoides
GATCGAAAGTGTTATCTGAAAGCGAAAGATTTAGTTGAATAACTATTAACCTACTTTAGGGCCGCCCTATATAATATAAGGGAGATAATCTTGGAAAGACTTGAAATACTTCATATAAAGTAAAGTAAATACAACAAGTAATCCAGACACCTTGTCCGGTACTGGATCGATCCCAAAATCTAAGGAGCTCGTGCCAGTCACAGGGCCGAACATCATTAAAAGTTTTATCCGAATTCATCCAGTGGTTCTTGACATAGCTGGTTCACAGACAAGCAAACAAACATGACTGAAAATAATACATCCGTCTTCGCTTTAGATACGAGCTGAAAGTAGAATTAACTTGTATATACGAATTAGATTGAACTTGTATATAAATGTGAGCATTTGCATATGCGTTGTGTTCATATGATATGTATAAATGATTATAATTATGCACTCTGAGTTATGTCATGCTGCTGACGGTAAAGGGTCTTACATCTCTAAACTAGAAATCGATTTATGGCTAACACTTTTTAAAACTCTTTTTAATTCACCTCCCTCGCTTTCAGACTGCATCTATGTGATAAATAAAGTAGTTTTAGAAACAGTTGGTGTCTACTTCTAGCATATGGCGCTACTCAGAAGTTGCGACTCTCTCTCTTATATGTATATATATATATATATATATATATATATATATATATATATATATATATATATATATATTTGCCCCTCCTGTACGTGCTTCACACCGTTCAAGACATACACACTTCACGTCTGGCTGTACAGCCTTTTTGTTTGTTTATTTCACCGTTTCATTTTCCTGTCTTGTTTTCCGTCCGCCACTACCCTCCACGAAAACAATTTAATTTGTGTTCGTGGGAAGAACCATTTTAACGATGCGTACTGCCTTAATTCTTCGAAACGCCGGAGTTTTAATGGTGGCAGCTGATGAAGGGGGTGTTTCTATGTGGCCTGTTTGTTTGTTGCACCTTGTTTAACATTTTGTCCTTGTTCTTTTTCCACGTCATGTACCCAGTTATGTATCTATATGTACATGTAGATGAACGTATATACATACATGTACATATATATGGATATATTCATATATATATATATATATATATATATATATATATATATATATATATATATATATATATATATATATATATATATATTCATATATATATATATATATATATATATGTATATATATGTATATGTATATATATGTATATATATATATATATATATATATATATATATATATATATATATATATATATATATATATATATATATATATATATATATATATATATATATATAGATACGCAGGGCAGGGAATCGTCAATTAGTAATAAAATTAATAATTAACAATTTTGCCGGGTAGCTCAGTATGAAAAAACCTTTTCGGTAAATTTATAATCATAAATATATAGGTATTGACAGTAACCTGCTTCTCCAACATACTGAGAATTCAGAAATAGCAGTCAAAGAACTACTGATTTCAAAACTACAAATTATTACTCCAGATTGATAGCGATATTTTTGATACACACAGAACAAAATCCAGTAGAGAAGAGTAAAAACACTTGCCTTTAGTTAATTTAGTACGATCGTTTCACAGTTAAGAGTAAAGAATACTCTATTCTGATCTTCAGCTAAATATTCTAATAAATTTGTTAATGTCTAAATAACTCACGTTAATTTTGACCATGCGAACATCAATACCACGTGAGGAAGACGTTAAGAAATTTATCGGCCAGTAAGTTCAAAATCCCTCGCCCTAATGAATTCAATTCAGTGTGCATCAGAAATAGTCCCGCATAGGAAAGAGACCCGTACGAACTTCCTGCGGTTTAACTATTCACCTTAGAGTTATTATTAAAATATAGATATGCAGGGCAGGGAATCGTCAATTAGTAATAAAATTAATAATTAACAATTTTGTCGGGTAGCTCAGTATGAAAAAACCTTTTCGGTAAATTTATAATCATAAATATATAGGGATTGAGAGTATCCTGCTTCTCCAACATACTGAGAATTCAGAAATAGCAGTCAAAGAACTACTGATTTCAAAACTACAAATTATTACTCCAGATTGATAACGATATTTTTGATACACACAGAACAAAAACCAGTAGAGAAGAGTAAAAACACTTGCCTTTAGTTAATTTAGTACGATCGTTTCACAGTTAAGAGTAAAGAATACTCTATTCTGATCTTCAGCTAAATATTCTAATAAATTGAATTCATTAGGGTGGGGGACTGAACCCGGAACCATGTAGTCGGTAAGCAAGCTACTTATCACAGACCTACTCCTGCGCAAATATATATATATATATATATATATATATATATATATATATATATATATATATATATATATATATATATATATATATATATATATATATATATATATATATATATATATATATATATATATATATATATATATATATATATATATATATATATATATATATATATATATATATATATATATATATATATATATATATATATATATATATATATATATATATATATATATATATATATATATATATATATATATATATATATATATATATATATATATATATATATATATATATATATATATATATATATATATATATATATATATATATATATATATATATATATATATATATATATATATATATATATATATATATATATATATATTTGCGCAGGAGTGGGTCTGTGGTAAGTAGCTTGCTTACCAACTACATGGTTCCGGGTTCAGTCCCACTGCGTGGCACCTTGGCCAAGTGACTTCTACTATAGCCTCGGGCCGACCAAAACCTTGTGAGTGGATTTGGTAGACGGAAACTAAAAGAAGCCCGTCGTATATATGTATGTATATATGTATGTGTGTGTATATTTTTGTATGTCTGTGTTTGTCCCCCCAACTTCTCTTGACAACCGATGCTTGTGTGTTTACGTACCCGTAACTTAGTGGTTCGGCAAAAAGTGTCCGATAGAAAAAAAGTACTAAGCTTACAAAGAATAAGTCCTGGGGTTGATTTGCTCGACTAAAGGTGGTGCCCCAGCATGGCCGCAGTCAAAATGACTGAAACAAGTAAAAGAGTAAAAATAGTATATATATCTGGTGTTGCTATTATACAAAAATGTAGTAAGTCCAAAACATTACTTTTTCAGAAAACGATAGCAAATCTGTTGTACTACATTTTCACAATTTTCGGTATCTTGACATCTAAAGCAGCTGCAGATATGATAGTTTGACCAAAAGGACCAGCTATTGAAAGCAAGAATATATATTGAGAAAAAGCACTTAGCTACGTTTGGTCATACGAAATTTTAACATAATAGTAACGATATGTATGTATACACATATCTGGGGAGAGGTCACAAAAAAAAACGAAGACTGATGATGTAGATAACAAACAGATGTATTAGTTTAACGCTCGGGAAGTGAAAAAGTGTTAAACGTTTCGAGCCTACGCTCTTACACCGATAGGAAGACAGTAATAAACAAGGAAAGATAATAAAGAATGTGTAGTGGCTAGCGATATATCATGGCGAATGCCGGACAGAGGGGTCACACAGTAGAGCTAGGAAGAAGGGGAGATAATAAAGTAGTGGTGATCCCCCATATATATATATATATATATATGTGTGTGTGTGTGTGTGTGTGTGATTGTTAAGTTTTATTTCACTATTTCTTCCCAGTCCAGAAAGAACGGTTTCTAACCTAGATTCAAGGTTACTTCAGTGCAATTACAACATCAACAACAAAGTATTTTTGTTTGTTTGTTTGTTTGTCTGCCTGTATGTATGTCTATATGTATGTATGTATGTATGTGTGTATCTATGTATGTATGGGTGGATGGATGGCTGGATGGATGTATGGATGGATGAATGGATATGTGCAGATTTGTTCTTTATGCATGTATTCTCATGCATATAGCTGCATATCTAGATATGCTCATATATATTGAAATTATAAACTTCAGGAAAGTTTTCCACAATTTTACAGCTCCAGTGATGGATTTGATCTGTAGTATTCGAATTAGCATTCTCCTGTCTGGATTTGAGGATCCTAATTTTTCAAAATTGGTATTTAAGCATTGTGTTACATACCCCAGGACCCCAATAATTGCAATTATAAACTTAAACCTGTAATGAGAATAGAGAGACAGCAAATTTCTCAATAGTTCCACGTAGGTATTCTAATTTTCACTGATCAGCTTTATGTTAACATCCGCTGGGTAGCTAATTTGCACATCTTTACAAAATTTCTCTTCTTATCCCAAATCATTATATCAGGTCTGTTGTGCTAACATTTTATTCAGGTCTTCATTGGGACATTCCACCATTATTCTTTTTTTATTAAGAGTGGCTATGGCTTCTACAATTGTGTGGGTTTTATTTCTTTGTCCTCGTATGTATGTATATATATATATATATATATATATATATATATATATATAAAAGTAAATGAGTATATGCATATATACGTACAGGTATGTGCATACCGACATCCACCTGTATGTATAGGTGCATATCTGGGTACAGGACATTGCAAACAAACGTAGACGAGAACACACGAGCCACATAGAGAACATTCTACTTCATCAGCTACCCACGTTTTAACACCGGCGTTTCGACGAGCTTCGGGCAGGACGCAACGTTAAAACGGCTCGTCCCATGGATCGCAGATTAAATCTGTATACGCAAATTAAATCTAGCCATGGAGGAATGTAGTGGCGGACGAAAAACAAGACAGGAAAACAAACAGAAGGCTTTACGGCCAGACGAGAAAAATTATGTGTGTATGAACGCGATGAGGCACGGAACCGAGAGAGACAAAGTGGTAGCGTGTGTTACTTAGCGAAAGCCAAGGAAGGAAAGGATTATTGACCGGAAGCATGTGACCATGCCGGTGTAAAGGGAAGAGAGAGAGTGGTAGAGGGAGAAAGAGAGGGAGGAAGTAGAAGAATGGTGAGCAACGAGAGGAAAAG
>NC_142928.1:45958337-45968337 GCF_046866305.1 Octopus bimaculoides
GATTCAATGTAGTTGCGTTTCCATGGATATATAACAAGGAAATTAAATGTCTAACACTGAACTACTAATGCTTATATATATATATATATATATATATATATATATATATATATATATATATATATATATATATATATATATATATATATATATATATATATATATATATATATATATATATATATGTATATATATATGTATATATATATATATATACATGTATATATACATATATATATATGTTTATATATATATACATACATATATATATATATACATATATACACACACACACATATATGATACGTATATATATATATATATTTACATATATACATATATATATATATGCATATATATATATACATACATACATATATATATACATATACATACACACACGCACATATATATATATATATATATATATATATATATATATATATATATATATATATATATATATATATATATATATATATATATATATATATATATATATATATATATATATATATATATATATATATATATATATATATATATATATATATATATATGTATATATATATATATATTCATATATATATGTTTAAATGCGTATATATGTGTGTGGGTGTATATACGCAAATATGTACGTATATATGTTACTATATTCATTTTTACAAATACAGTTTTACAGAACGTCGGAGTTTCGTGAGATTTACTAGCTGCCATCAGAGAATCAGATCACGGCTAATAAGCCGAAGCCTTTAGTCAGTCTCACCTTGTAAGAGGTAATAAATATAATACACTATTGAAATACTATTAAGTGAACCTTCAATATATTGTTGAAATGTATTTATAAATTTCACTAGAACAAACCTTATACATATACATTCACACACGTAGTTATATAATCCTATTATTATTACTATTGAGTGAGTACAGCGCACGCTATTAAAGTGACACTGGGTTACGAATATAGGAAGCTCAATATACCCATCAGGACTACTCGTCTGATAAGGGTACATCAGGCACATGCATAGCAATCATGGTGATCTTATATCAAGATAATTGGCGCATCATCATGCAAATGAGATCCCGTCAGAATTTTTTTCATGTCGAGTAGCCCTTCCTGCGCAAAATGCCTCTGAATAAGGTTTGGTGAATCCATGTTTCTTGAAGTAAAATAATTCAAACACCAACGAATTTCTCTCAACACATATGGTCAGCCACCAGGGAACATGCACAACAGGTCGTGGTCAAGCAATGCACATGGAAATCTGTGGTACTGAACATGATATTTGCTGTAGCCCATCTATTAGGTCATGACAAAACTTGTATATAGCACTTACAGTCAGTTAAGATCAATAACCATGAGCGCCATCACCTGGTACGGCATCAGGGGACCATCATCATCATCATCATCATCATCATCATCACCATCATCATCATCATCATCATCATCATCATCACCATCATCATCATCATCATCATCATCACCATCATCACCATCATCATCATCACCATCATCACCATCATCATCATCATCATCATCATCATCATCATCATCACCATCATCATCATCATCAATGATAAGATCATCTGTATATTATAGTTTCATGACAGACACTGACTCTCAATGTTCCATGCCATAATCGCTAGATACATTCACCAGGCCTCGTCCGATATGCTGTAGAAAAGACTCACGGAGGACAGAAAACATCCATAACTCCGTAGTCCACAGTGTGTAAGTAGTGTTTTCAGACCTCAAGTAGCAAAGAGATCCGGCCGTGCTCTCACATTCAGACATGGCAATAATTGCTAAATTGACATATCCATTGTTTAACATGAATTTCTACGTTAATAGCCATTGACTCTCATAAGGCTATAATATTATATGAATAATAACTATAAACTATCAATGCTACTACCTTAGCTATGAGTGCCTGTTTGTTTTCTTCTGGTACATTAAAAATGGTTTGTCAACAACTACAAATACATACCAACTCGCAAATAGTGTCATATATAGAGAGATAGGTGGCTGTCTGTGCATTATCAGCGAAAAACTAACATACATTCACATGTATCGTGTATTGTGTACTTATTACAACCAAAAAAAATCTGAGTCGTACACATTTAACGCTTCAATTTATAACATCACATTAATGCTTACATATATGCTTCTAAGATAAGACTTCCTAGTAACATAGGATTCTATGCTGAGATCAAAATGAGTCGTCGTATTCATGAGCCCCGGCCCTCATCATTAACTTGTCTTAATTCTCTTAATAGAATACTGTGCTTTATCCGTTCGTTTCCTTCAAAGAATATGGCTAGGATTTCAGAAACTGAAATTATTTCAAGACTTCATTTAGAACTTATGTATCATCTTCAAGATGTATGCTTCATTCTTCTTTGTTGAAAATAGATCAAAATAAATAAATAAATAAATAAATAAATAATAATAATAATAATAATAATAATAATAATAATAATAATAATAATAATAATAATAATAATAATAATAATAATAATAATAATAATAATAATAATAATTAAACATGCATTTTTAACAGAGGTTTATTTGTTTACCTATTGCATCATAGATCAAAGGATATTAAATTTGCTCAAGTGCCATACCTGACTTGATTTGCTGTTTATTTCAATTGTCTACATATCCGGAATTGGACATACCATTAAAATAAACGGAAAATGTAACTGCTCCCAAGTATATTTTTTGCACAATATAAGTCACATGGGTGTTCCTATGACTAGCACTCGGTCTTCGTTGATTTGGGAATTACCGTAAACTTTCCTTGTGACATAACTCTTATCTTACCATTTAGAGTTTTCTCTCAAGTGTATAGTTTTCTCACATAACTGTCCAGCAATATTTCTTCATATGCTCTTGAGTAATTTATTTCCAGTGTTTTCCGGAAGCTGCTTCCATTAGGACACAAGCGCACCAATGTAAATGGCAATATTTAAATTATAATTATGGTTGAATGCCTAAAATAGAAAACTTCACGTTGATTAAAAACATCTCAAGCTACTGACTATCAAACAAATATTTCGATTACGAAATGTGACCTATAGGCAGGTGTAATATTTGTATCACGGAAAGAAATTCAGAACGAGGGTGCTAGCACTTCCTTCGTTCAGTTTTCTCAAACAGATACCGAAAAAGACAATTAAGGAATAGTTTCTCTCCCTCTCCCACACCCATAAAAATACACACGCGCACATAAATATATGACAATGTGTTTGTGTGCATATATGTGTGTACGTCTGTGCATGTTTACGTATGGATTAATTCAGACGCTCTTATTTATTTAATATGCATAAAGCTATAAAATGGATAACACAATACTGACTGTAAAGAATAATATACTTTATGAACAGTTGTAATATGAACATATCATCTAGCCTGGAAGTTTGAATTAGCGATCAAAATATAAAGAGAACATATTGGCAGCTTCACCAGCCATGTATGAAATGAGAACTGGTGAGTTCTCCTAAGAATATGCAATTTTAAAGGAGAGATGCAACGGGATCACAGAGAGTCTGGTGTTGAAAGGGTGGTGTAAAAAGTAGAAGTCGTAGTGTCGGTGAGAATGATAGGTATATATCTTGATGTGTTCGTTTCTCAGATGTTGTGGTGTATGGCAGCGAGATCACGAATAAGTTTAACGAGTTGACACAATATCAACAAGGGAAATAAAAAAAAGAAAGTAAATCAAGCTGAGTATACTTAACAAAGGTTTCAAATAAGTACGACAGATTGCTTCTGTGAGTATCTATTTCATACTTAATAAATGACTATTGAAATGAATGTATTGCCGTATGAATTTCTGGACTTGGTGAGTGGGTGTGAAATGCCATATTGTTGATTAATGACGAAAGTGAAATATTGTTCTGAACTGGTGTAGCTATATTGTTACAGATGACTATGTATGTAAGTACACGCCAAGATGCAGACATATGTTTAAGCATATAAGAACATAAGTATATATAGAAGAACAGGCATACGCGTATGCATGCACGCATAAAAAAAAAATACGTTAGTCATTGATACATAAATATATAAATACACGCACAAAAATAACAAGGCTAGTTAATGATACATAAATATATGAAGATAGGTGTATGCATAATCCTTTATGAAGATCCGTATATATGTAAATGCATATGCCGAAGTTGGAAATGTACAGCTTACAAGATGTTATCCCCAACACAAACACAGATCTACATATAGATATGGTTATACACAAAAATGCACAATCATATATAAATACATACAGAAACTCAGGCAGCTACGCCTATTTAAATGCCGTTAGCTGAGTCATTCTGTTGTAAGCATTCCAGCAGTGTCTTCAGTTTGATCATAATTTCCTGTAAGCTATACTTCTTTAATTCCATACTCAAGATTGCTAATACTTTTCATCATTACAAAGTTGACTCAAATGAAAAAGTTGTTCAGTCTCTCAACACATTTCTTCTGGCGTAAAAAAATAACAAATGCTCTCGCAATCAAATCAATGATATTGATGACTACAACTGGCTGGAATTAACTGTACCGTATAATATTGTTCCACAAGGCATTCGTTTGTTGTTGTATAATCATTTGCTTCGGAAGCAAAACAACCGAGAAATGATCCTTCAGATAACTAGTCTTTTCAGGACTACAGTCGTGCAGTACAAAACACCTTTCGGTTAACGACGAATTGTTACGATCACTTGTAATTCTTTTGTAGGATAAAACTTTATTAACTATTTTATTCCAATCATTGGGTAACGCTTCTTATGCAAGCCGTAAAAGACCGAAGTTAGAGACAAATTTCTGCTCAATACTCTCTCCATATTTCTACAATTCTGCAAGGATACAACTGTCGTGTTCCATGAATGTAGTGATGTTTTAGTTTGACGAGTGTTCTAAAGAAACCTTTATTTATATAGAATATACTCCTGCTTCAAGTATCAAATAAACTAGTGGTTGCTGATTTGAAGTTCTTCGAAAATTTCAAAACTGTTTCTGAAAGCTAGCTTCACTGATTATTTGAACGGATCCATCACTACTCACTTTGCTTTTATACCTCTGCCACGTATTTCGATATATAGTTTCTTGGTTAACATATAAACTGTTCTGGTAGCATTAATGTATTATACACTTGCGTATCGATGGGTCTGAAATTCAAACTACTCTTCATGTGTCTTTTGCAAATTCATTTTATTCTTACATTCACAGGTTTGCTGTCTTCGTCTGCTACATTACACTCTTGCAGGATACCTTTTGATCTGTTTTCTATTTTGCATTATCAACCTTTATCCGTTCTTCCCTTATGCTGACTATACAGAGTAGAACCTCGGTTTTCGAACAACTCTGATCACGAATAAATTGTACTTTATGTCTTACCTTTTTCATATTCATTTAATACGGTTATACCTCGGTTTACGAACGTTTCTGATCACGAATAAATCGTGCTTTTGTGTAGTAAGTAGCTTGCTTATCAACCACATAGTTCTGGGTTCAGTACCACTGCGTGGCACCTTGGGCAAGTATCTTCTACTATAGCATCGGGCCGACCAAAGCCTTGTGAGTGGATTTGGTAGACGGAAACTGAAAAGAAACCCGTCGTATATATATGTATATATATATATATATGTGTGTATGTGTGTTTGTGTGTCTATGTTTGAACCCCCCAAATTCGCTTGACAACTGATGCTGGTGTGTTTGGTTTCCCGTAACTTAGTGGTTCGGCAAAATAGACCGATATAATAAGTACTAGGCCTACGGAGAATAAGTCCTGGGGTCGATTTGCTCGACCACAGCGGTGCTCCAGTATGTCTGCAGTCAAATGACTAAAACAAGTAAAAGAGTACACACACACACACACACACACACACACACACACACACACACACACACACACACACATATATATATATATATATATATATATATATATATATAAAGCACGATTTATTTTCAATCAGGTATGTTCGGAATCTGAGGTACAACTGTACTTGTTAATAGTTATAATGCAATAGAAAATTATGTCTGATATCACAACCTTCGTTAACATTATCTTAATCTTGTGTCGCACAGAATATATTTCCCTTTTATAATCTCGCTGTTGTGAATTATTTGTATTTCAAACTTCTGGGGAATTTTTCACATAACCAGGTTATAATATGATCTTACCTCAGCTCCTCTGTAGGTACCCACATGCCAGTGCCAGACAGAAAAAAAAACGCCACTTTGGATTTGTACAACGACAATTAATTTCATTTATGATACTGCTATCTGCACTGTTCCACTTAACATTCTGTCTGAAAAAAAACTACTTCCAATTCTCATGATACAGAACTAGCATCCTTAAAGCAACCTCACTCCATTATCATTGTTCATGCTTGATTTTACTCCGGATCTATCATCATCTAGTTTGTCACTGGTATCAAACATTGCTAGATTAATATCATAACTCATGTACTATCTCAGAGACTTTACGTCTGATTTTAGTAACCACATTTATTAACAGCAATATCAGCTTTGGTTGATGAACAAACTCCAATTGTAATGGAATTCGGAAATAGAACACAGCTTATCTCTAATAAATTGGCGTCTAACTTGTTCTTATCCTTCGGTGCCGTTGATAATCTATTCAGTAGGATTATAACAACATAGACATAATTTTGCTCAGAATTGTTTATTTTACTTCCTTTACAGACTGACCATCTTTTTGGCCTATCCTCGGATTTCCTTACTTCTGAAAATACCAAGACAATAAAGTATCATTTCTTTCCAATTATAATCTATTTTCTAATTAGGAATAGTGTGAGTACTCTCTAGGGAATGTCTTCATGATAGGAATGGTTCCTTGTCATCGTATATTTAGCAGAATTTGTTGTTTTGACACTATATGTGTATATGTGTGAATATGTGTATGTGTGTGTGGGGGGTGCGCGTGCGCGAAGGCGTTTAAATACAAAGAGGAAGTGAAAGAAAAGTAAAGAGACAGAGATGCAGAAGGAGAGAAATGACTACCATTTCTGCAGGTTGTAATTATGACATTGGAAAGTGTTCATGTTTGACGACAAAAAATAAATCATTGTGTGCTTTTATAGTTAAGGTTGCGTACGAAATATCTTTATACGTATTTGACTTTATAACATGTTTACGAAAAAAAAATTACTTTCTTTGATATTGAAAAGGAAATTAATCAAGAAGGGCATAAGTCTGGGCACTCCACATATTTCCACGAGCCAAATGCGTTCTCATTATAATTGCAGTTTTTTTTTTCGTTATTTTCGACTGATAAAAATCTTGATCATAACCAGGTGTTATTTTACTGCCTCAAAATCCAAATATTAATTTTATTTGATTTGGAAGTTACGTATCTTTAGTATTAGTGTCCATGAATGGGTATTTGAATATATTCATATGTCAATATGTAATGCATGTTAGAGTTAAAAACTATTTACCATCACACTAATATTCTGGATAAAAGCATAACATGTAAGTTTGCGAGGTGAAAGCTTAAGTTCACGAGACATCCACATTTATTTAGAGTCATCAGCATAAGAGCTAATATTTTCTTTTAAATTTATCACAGAAAAATCGAAATTGACTCGTCTGGGAGAAGTTATAAATTGAGGGAGCATAATACTTTTTAATACCTGCCCACACAATTTCTAACAAGTGAAACCTATTCACACACACACACACACACACACACACACACACAACCTACACACACACACACAAACATACACACACACACACAAACATACACGCACATATGCACAAACACACACACACACACACACGCATATATTTGATGCATGAGTGTACACAGATTTCTTTTTTATTTGTTATATGAAACATTTCTGTAAAGAAATTTTCATACGTATACGGACATAAGACTAAACGGATATACCTAGACACGCGCGCACACACACACACGCATACATACGCACACACGCACATATTCGCACGCACACATAAATTCAAAACACATAAAAGGCAGAGAGGTAAATAGATAAGGAAAGAATTGAGGAAAAGAAAATGAAATACTGCAATCAGAAATTGGATAATGATAAACAAAATTAAAAAAAAGTAAAAAAGTACATAAACCGCTAAGCGTAACACCAAATGTAACTCACACCTGATTGAATAGTTAAATCATATGAACATATTCTTGGGAGTGTCCTTCTATTTCTATGTGTATGTCTGTATGACGATTACACTGATATCCTTTTATCGCCACATTCATTTACAGATACCTAGAGAACATAACACATGTACATACATTTCCTGAACAAGATTACTGAAGCATGTCTAGATATTTATTCATAAAATATAGGAAATAGTTCATCCGTACATGCGTTTAATTGCGTGTCTTTTACTTCTTACTTCATAAGAATTGATAATTTGTAGTCAACAAATGTACTCTATAGATTTCCCATAATCCTCTGTGTAAAAGTTTCAGAGAAGCAATATATATTTTCCTACAAACGAACGCCAGCGAAATCCATTTGGCTGTCTTTCCTTTGCTTACATGATCTCATGCCAGTTATACAGACGTATATTAATTCAAATGGTTACATCAGCCAACGGAGAAAAAGCAAGCAGCTAGGGAAATCAGAATGATATTCTGATAAGGTTGAACTTTTCTTAGAATTAAGATGAGAAAATCAATGTAAAGTCTCCGTGCGAAATTTAATATTTTTATCTATATATCTCACAAAGAGATAATCTTATAAAACTAGTTCAAGCGAAATATTTCGTCTAACGGCAATTAAATGTTGCAAGATTCATCTCATGCCTGTTTGAATATTTAATATGAATTATAGATCCTTATAAAAGGGAAAGTGTAGAAGAGAGTACGAAAAAAAGTTCGAAGATTTCGTGCAAAGGTATATGCGTGAGTTTGTGTCTTATTATTCAGTGTCTATGCGTATTTGATTAAGTATGTAGGTCTAAGCATTATGTGCAATTGTGCAAGTATACGTATGTGCGTATGCTTAACGAATAAACATAAAGATGAAAGTTATTATTTTCTGAAAGATCGAAATTTAACCAAATTCACAGACCTGAACTTAGAGAGAATCATAGATTAATAATAATAATAATGATACTACTACTACTACTACTACTACTACTACTACTACTACTACTACTACTACTACTACTACTAATAATAATAATAATAATAATAATAATAATAATGATAATAATAATAATAATGATAATAATAATGATGATAATAATAATAATAATGATAATAATAATAATAATAATAATAATGATAATAATAATGATGATGATGATGATGATGATGATGATATTGAGAGTCAAACTTAGGAATGAACACGTGTCTCGGTGTGTTGCATCTGGAACAGAGTGGATGAAATCATTGTCCATATCACGACCACATCCTCTAGACTTGCGCAAAACAACTAGAATAAGGTAGCGAAGAGAAGAGGAAAGAGAAGAGGCAAGACGTCGTGTGAGCACAAACTGCAGAAAGTGGCGGAATCGGAGACTAGCAAAATCCTCTGGGATTTTCCAATCCAAACACATCAAGTGCTAGAGCATAACAAAAGTGGACCTAGTGATGGTGGACAAGATGCACCACATATACTATATAGTTGATTTGCATACCCCTTTCACCCATGAATAGTCAAGTAGGAAGGCGAAAAATTTGATAAATACAAGGGTATTCAGTGACAAATAGCCTGGCAACGGAAAATGAAAGAGGCGAAGATATTGCCAATTATTTTTTGGGTCCTTGGGAATAGTATCAGAAGGCATCAATGGGAATATAAAACAAATTGGAATAGAGAGCTCTGTAGAACTGTTACAAAAGTTTTGCCTCCTTGGCACGACCAGAATAACCAGGAAAGTATTAGGTAAGTGAAAAAATGGGTAGCATGGTACCGTAGGCTGCAGCTAAGTAGTAAACCCGCTACGCATGTAAGGCTTCATGTTCTCCAACAAAACCTGTAATAAAGA
>NC_142928.1:45970837-46008337 GCF_046866305.1 Octopus bimaculoides
AAATTCTCCAAAACAAGAAAATAGTATTCAGCTAACACGTCGACATTTGTGCCAATAACAATAATCCAGGCTTCAGAATTTTCCTCTCTACCAATTCAGGGACGATGCAACCTGTAGCCAACAAATTAATAAGGAGACTCACTTTATTACAAAATACACACCCTTTTTGAACGCATCTACAACAAACGACATATCCACCACGGCCCTAGAATAACACAAACACACACAAATGTTAAAAATGATATATTCAAGAGATATCCAAGAATTCATTAAAAAACAGTCCCAATCACTGCTATATATAATCCACAACGAGCCACTTCTAGGTCTCTTCACCATTTAACATCCTACTACTATTTTACCACCCGCATTCCCTTATTATTCTCTCTTCTCTTTCTCCCTCTTCATCGTCGTCTTCCTCTTCGCCACCTCCTTCCTTACTTTACTAGTATTGCTCTTTATAATAACACCTACGCAAATATAAACGATACATTCAAAAGTGATGTCTCAATAATTCAATCACTACTATCATCCATTCCAAATCCCTTTCAGGACACGACCAATTAATATCCTTCTACTATCATAGCACTCCTGCATTCTTCTCCTCCTCCCCCTCCCCTCCTCCTCCTTCACCTCCTCCTCGTCCTACTACTCCCCCCCTCCCCCCTCCTCCCCCTCCCCCTCCTCCTCCTCCTCCTCCTCCTTCTTCTTCTTCTTCTTCTTCTTCTTCTTCTTCTTCTTCTTCTTCTTCTTCTTCTGTGCCAAAAATTCACAATAACCTCGAACCCACAAGAGTAAACAAGAGAAACAGAGACAGGCAGAAACAAGGAAACTGCCCCTTGAATTTGAATACTATGCGAATATTTTAAAAATAATATTTTCATTTAATTTTTCCCAAATTTAATTGTTTTCCATACTTGCAGTTGAAAAGGTCTCAATGACTGAAACCGGTACTGTTTTTCATAAAATTATTTTAGCATTTTCTACCTTCACTTTTTTTCGATACACACACACACACACATATATATAATAAATACATATACATAGTATTCCGCAGAGGAAAGAGCAATAACGTCCACTCTCTCTCTATCTCTCTTCATAATTTCACACACACAGGCCCACAGCCAAATGCAAATATACTTGTATATACGGTTTGTGTATCTTAGATGTGTATGTCCAAGGTAGTACATCTATAAATAAAAGCAAATTGTATTCAATACGTTCTGAAGATTATATAGCACTCTTAAAAGTTGAGAAAACATCAAATTGTTACTCCGGGTTTTTACGTTTCGTTTGTGCATTCTATCAAATTTTATCGATCCGCGTTATAATGGATAATTGTGTCCCGACTTACAGGAATTTTACTCGATTCCAAAATATGACACATAGACCATATGTGCTCGTTTATTTATACGTGTGTGTGTATCTGTGTAGGAGTGTAGGAGTGTAGGAGTATCTGTGGAAGTGTGTATATGTGTGTATGCGTGCATGTGTTTCTTCAGTTTTTAGGTGTAGTAGACTGTATATGATTGCTTCTTACGAAATAAAATTTGAATAACATTTGAAAACATGAAAGACTGGAATATTCTTTCCTTTCCAATATTTGCATTCGTTTCACATTTGTAAATATTTGTTACGTTAAGATAAACACGCACTGTTTGCAAGTTTATTTTAAATGGTTACTATACAAAGTTTCAACAATATGCACACGTATACAACATTCAATTAATCATGTGTAATTTTATTATTATCGATAAATATGTGTAATATCAATTTGAAAATGTTAAATATATTACTTAATCATATAACTACATTTATTGATGCAAATACTCCCACATACAAAATATACAATTATGTATATATGTATGTATGTATGTATGTATGTATGTATTTCTCTCTCTCTCGCTCTCGCTCTCTCTCGCTATCTCTCCCTCTCACTCAGAGAAACAAATGACGAAGGCAGGTGTATAAACAACAAACATGTGTATTAGTTTAACGCTCGGGAGGTGAGAAAGTCTATTACGTTTCCAGCCTACGCTCTTCAACAGAAAAGAACACGAAGAAATATACAAAGAGAGAATAAAAGAAGCTTTTGGAGCCAGAGGTCAATCATGGCGGCTGGCTGGAAAGAGGTAGTTAGACAGGAGAATTAGGAAGGAGAGAAGATAAAGTATTGGTGATCCCAAAACGAAGGTGCGCGTGCGTGTATGTATGTGAGAGTGTGTATGTGCGTGTAAATAGGGGCTGGTGACTTTGACGTGCGGATGTGTACGTGTGTAAGTATATTCGTTTGTAATGTATGAGTGTGTGGATAATGATGTAGGTGTTTGGAAGTGGTCAGTGCTAGCTTGTGTGAGGTTGTGTGATGTGATATGGTGGTGTGTGGTGTGGCGGTGTTGGGGTGTAGGGATGTGAGGGTAGGGTGTGGGCTTGGGGTGAGAATGTCCAGGTAAGGGTGGGGTATGTGGGACTCTAACAATATGTCCGCTTTATGTATTTTTTGGTTTTCTTTCTTTCTGTATGTGTACATTTGTTTGTGTGCGTATGTATGTGGGCGCGCGCACGTATGCTCGAGTGTATGTATATAGAAAATTGAGTAAGTGGATTTCTGTAACACTGTGTAAGTTTCATATATGTAAATGCAACGCTTTACTGAGTAAAAGATATTTTCAATTACTAGTGCGTTGATGTATAAATAATGAAATGTTCCTCGTAGTTATACGATATATTAAGTTTGACTAATTCGGACAAAGTTGCACCGTTATTTATCTTAATGTTAGGCTGAATGGCAACGGCTTATTCATCAGGAGATCTATCGAGAGCATGGAAACACAAAATTGAATTTTATGAATAAAACATTAATGTCATCCTATGGGTAAATAAAAGCCCCTCTGTTAATACTGAAAAATAAATAAGAATTCCATTGACAATGAAATCAAGTAACCAAATGAATGACCTTTTTGTATCACACAGAGGACACCATGTTATGTCTAGTATTCCAAATGTAGAATGGTTTTAAATATTTGCAATTCAAATGGAGAGAACTTTGGCGTTAACATTGTCAGAAACTTTACTTTAACAAAAGCGGAGGAAACTATATTCTTGCTTCCTATAGAAATTCAAGACTGAAATAATGATGGTATCTCCTTCTGAGACAACATATTAAAGTAGCTGCAATAATTTAAGTTTATTCAAGAAAATATCTGCAACTATTTCCATTCCATTTATTTCATTCTTTCTCAATCTCAATGCAATTTCTAAATAACTTTTAGACAATCTGTTCAATACAGATGGTTAATGTTAAATTCTCAGCATATTATTATTTTTTTTTTTTTAGTTTTATAGATAATTTAATAAAATCTGGGTACTTTTAATATTTATTACAAAAATTCGGTGATAACTTAGAAAAAAGTATTTGCTTTGGGAATTCTACAGAAGATAGTAAAGCATCAACGTGTTCTCGCATTTCATTCAAACGAAAATACACACACGCCCCCTTGCCTGATGGAAAACTTCGAATGGCAGTAATAGTGGACTAATTGTTAAAGAAAGAATTGATTTGTCTTGCTTAAATAATGACTAGTGGTGTTCTGATCCACAAAATTATATTTTCGGGTTTCTTTGTTTTTGGAGAAACTTCTTAACATTGCTACACGCAGCAATACAAAATATCGATGAGTTGCTCTGCAGGTGAAGAAATGAAACTGAAGTATATAGTCAACAATCCCCTGTCGAAAATACCTGGTAAAAGCAGAATTAAAATATTTGAACATGAAACTAATCGAGAAAGAAATCGAAACAAGGAACACGACAGATATGATATGTATATGCGAATACACATACATTCAACTATATGTCTCTATGAATCTGTATGCATATGCTCACCCCAATTATATTAATATCTGTGCGTATCCGTGGCCACAATCGTTGATGCCTGGTTAAGAAATTATTTTCCATTATTGAGACATAACTGATCGATGTTGTAGACAGAAAGGCTTCGTGCTTAACAAGCCCTTAAGAATTGAATTGGAATAATTCAAACGACTGAATCAAGTCTGTTCTTATGTCTTTTATTGAAAAAAAAACGGCCAGTAATTTTCCCGAAATGCCTGCGGCTGACTGTTTCCTTGTATATTTCATTTTGCGCAATAGACACTATACTTCGCCAGCTATAAAACCTGCAGCTATTCCTTTCGATGAATTTAACAGATTCCTCTTTGTTACAAGCCTTGAAGCAAAGTATATTGGTTGAAGATCAATTTTTCCCTTTCAGACTACAGTCTCGGGAGCTCTGCTAGGGATTACATATATAATAATGTTTAACCAAATCCATATACAATAGTCGTCGAATATGTAATAACTAACATCATTAATTTGTAGTTTATCTCACAATTACTAGAGGAAAATAGCTAAAAATTTAAGTAGCATAGTAATTAACTAATTTCTCTGTGACATTCTTGGAATATATTTTGTATATCAACCGGTTCCCAATTATTTGATTATCAAATATCAGGTGTACAAATTCCAGTTAAGATTTATCAAGCATAATTAATATTTTAATAATGCAAATATATTGAGTCAACACATGTACCTTGGTTTACGGACTTGTACTTAATTTTTTTTAATTGGGATAAACTCATATTTCTTAATTCATATATTCAGAAGGAAAAGAAAATGAAAGATGAGAGATTATATATTATCACCACAATTTAATCCTCTACATATGTACACAATTATTCTCACTTTGCGAAACAAAATTACAATTAACAAAAAAGAAAAAAAAAACAAGATATAATCTAACAAATTAAACTAATTAAGGAACGTACCAAATGAAGTCGTGTGTGTTCGTGTGGATACATTTATACGTGTGTGCGCGTGTGTGTGTATATATCTGTGTATGTATTTAATTATATATATGTTTATATGTTTATAAGCTTGTATACATATATATATATATGTATGTATATATCTGTATATACATACAAGATAGAAGTCAGGCAGTAGTGGCTAATGGAGCCACCTCTATGAAAACACAGATAATGAGCGGTGTTCCACAGGGCACTGTCTTGGGACCATTGCTTTTTATAGTCGCTCTCTCAGATATGCCTTCAAGTGCCTGGATAACCACTCTTGCAAGCTACGCAGACGATACAAAAGTCTCGCAGAAAATACAGAACTCCAGTGAGGTTGCACACCTGCAGCAGGAATTGGACTCAGTTTAAGGATGGGCTGAGGACAATAATATGCAGTTTAATGCTTAAAAATTCCAAGCCCTGCGCTAGCAACGTCCAAAACTGAATATGAAACTTACAGAGTACACTTGTCCACAGGGAATTTCAATCCCAGAGCCTAAACCAGTGAGAGACCTGGGAATCGACATGAGTGATGATACATCTTTCCAAGTGCACATTACCAGAATGGCAACAAAGTGCAGACGATTGGCTGGATGGATCCTGAGAACATTCAGAACCAGAGATAAGGAAACCATGATGATTCTCTGGAGGACATTCGTGCTCAGCCGCCTGGATTACTGCTCACAGCTGTGGTCACCCACCAGTCTGAAATTAACGGCAGACCTTGAAGCAATCCAGAGGAGATTCACAAAGAAGATTGTCTCTTTGCAACTGCTCAGCTACTGGGAAAAGCTGAAACAGCTAAGACTCTACTCCCTGGAGAGAAGGCGCGAGAGGTATGCAGTAATATACATCTGGAAGATCCTGGAAGGAATTGTGCCAAATGTTGGCATTGAAAGCTACACCAATGCCAGAACGGGATGACACTGCATAGTGCAAAAGATCCCAGCAATGCCATCGCGCTTCAGGACCAGTTACTGCAACAGCTTGGGATTCAGGGGCCCACAGCTTTTTAATATTCTCCCAAAGAGCCTGGGGAAACTGCACAAAGTAGATGTAGGAGTTTTTAAATCAAAGCTGGACCTCTTCCTATCGAGAGTCCCAGATGAACCTACCTCGCGGCAGGAGGTGCAAATGAGGGTTGCTAAATCAAACTCCATTCTTCACCCCAAGTGCCACATACTGTAAGAGGCTCCCTGCAATAACAGTGTAGCAACACGGTGGTGCATCAGCATGGCCGCAGCTCTAAGCTGAAACTTAATATATATATATATATATATATATATATATATATATATATATATATATATATATATATATATATATATATATATATATATATATATATATATATATATATATATATATATATATATATATATATATATATATATATATATATATATATATATATATATATATATATATATATATATATATATATATATATATATATATATATATATATATATATATATATACATACATATATATATATATATATATATATATATATATATATATATATATATATATATATATGCATATATTTATATGTGTGTCTGTCTGTCTGTCTGTCTGTCTGTTTGTGTGTGTGCATATATAATTTCATGCATCAAGAAGACGCCAAATTTGGAATATCATTAAGGAAAAGGACAGGTTTACCATGCAGACATAAGAGAACAGATGTGGATAAGTATTTCTGCCGTAATAGGAGTCATCAGCATGGCAGCTGTACACCGTTTTGCCCATTAGCAAACGGATATAGGCGCATACAAAAAGTTTGAAACATATTTATTGCGTAGGTAATTTGCATAATCGTAAGAAATATATCCTACGAGAAATAAATCAACGTGACCAATGGCTTGTATTTGAAACACGTCGAAAACATAGAATACATCATAATTTCTTGATTCATTAAAATTATATCCCGCTTGCATGTGATGTATTATAATTACCGAACGGCAATTAAGACCAATTTTATTGGAGAAGAGAGATAATCTCAAGAATAAGACATTCTTCAAAGTTCCATTATCCTTAAGGAAAAGATACTTGTTATTTGGGACAGAAAAAAAGACAAACGCGTACGCTAAACACGCATAAACGCACACATACAGAGAGACAATGGGAGAGAGAGTCTTAGTGATGCGTATATGTTTATGTGTGTATGTGTGTCTGTGTGTGTATACATTTTTGTATGAGTGTGTGAGCTTGCGTATGCGTGAATATTCATGGTGAGAATAGAAGACGCGATATAATTTTTTTGTGAGCAATCATTACAAATTATTATCTGAATGAGAAAGAGCAAAACTGTTCAATTTCAAATAGACATAAAAGAAATGTAACGAAGTCTGGTGGAAGTTTGAGTAAATGTGGCCGTATCGGTTGCACATTGTTCATTCAGTGGCTCTGGAGCTTTCAGAATATGAATTAGAATTCGATGTTTTTGTGGAGTATGCCCAACATACTTGCACTTAAAACGTCAGCGTGTTTAATCAAAATATACTACTTATTATGAGGACAATACTACCTATGTATCTTTCAGACACACGCATACTCTCTCTCTCTCTCTCTCTCTCGCTGTATTTTTATCGAAAAACAACCTTTTCTCTAGCCCCCCACTTCCCTCCTTCTACATATGTTATGGCTGACAGACAGACAATGATCAGTTGACTGTCATGATATATGATTATATTTATTACGGCTGAAGTACATTGAAAAGCACAAGATACACACACACACACACACATATATATAGATAGATAGATACATACATACACACATACATAGACAAATATAGATAGATAGATAGATAGATAGATAGATAGATAGATATCTTTTTATTATAGCCACACAGGGCTAAATACAGAAAATGGACAAATTACAAAGTAGTGCTTTTCTTGGGGGGGGGGTAATTTCGATCAAAAGGGATCGCGGAAAAAAAGGGGGGGGAGATAATAGTTATATAGATAGATAGATAGACAGATAGATTGATACACACGTACAAAGTCATATACTATTTCGCAGAACAAAGACCAGATGCAAACTTACCGCATCAGTATTTCTATAATTTCTTTTTATCTTTTCTCGACCAAAATGAGAATTGTTACGGAAGATCAAGCGTGACACACAGAAAATTGACATGAAACCTAGTGTACGCAAATTATATGGTGTGAATTACAAATCATTTTTAATAATTCTATTAAAATTAATGTTGGAAAGTCACGTATGAATTAAAGGTAGAGAAACTCACTGGCACTAAAGAGATATCTGGGAAAGCACACACACGCGCACTCGTGTATGCATGTGTGAGTATATATACATATATATATATATATATATATATATATATATATATATATATATATATATATATATATATATATATATATATATATATATATATATATATATATATATATATATATACATATATATATATATATATATATATATATATATATATATATATATATATATATATTATATAGCAATATAGCCCGGCGCTGCCCGGGATTAAGCTACGATTATTAAGTGATCAAGTGCTTTATTTCAAACCAAAATAAGTAACATCGACATCAGATTTGACCGAAATCCGTTGAAGTTGGTTTGGCTGAAAATAGTTTGACGGCAATTTGATTGAGAAATCCCATAAGGAATCAGTTTATTGGTTATTTCCACTCATTGACTGTTTTTTTTTTTAAATGTTGCATTAGAGATCTGCATAGGAGAAGGTTGATCTGAAGGTTTGCATTCGGGATGTGGATTGGATTAACTTAGTAAAATTTACCAACAGCCTTAACCAAAAAAATAAGGGGTCTGTCCCTTCTAGGTTAACTCTAACCCTAACCATAAACCCTAACCCTAACCATGACCCTATACATATATACATACATATACATCGTCGTTATCGTCGTCGCACTCCGTCGGTTACGATGACGTGGGTTCCAGCTGATCCGATCAACAGAACAGCCTGCTCGTGAAATTTACCTGCAAGTGGATGAGCACTCTAGACACGTGTACCCTTAACGTTGTTCTCCGGAAGATTCACGACATCACTGCCAACATGAATCTGTACTCACCCAATTCCTCCACATAGCCCACTAATCAATCTCAGCTAATTTTAAAATGTGTATAATTTTATTCTAGTATATATTTTATAAATTTCAAAACAAACCAGAAGACTGTAAATTACGGAGGAGAGTGAGAATATAGGCCTGTTTATAATAACTATAATTATATATTGTATATACTAATAATAAGCGTTCCATTTATAGTATATAGTATATATATATATATATATATATATATATATATATATATATATATATATATATATATATATATATATATATATATATATATATATATATATATATATATATATATATATATATATATATATATATATATATAAATATGTGTGTGTGTGCATGAGTGTGTTGTGTATGTATATATGCACGCATGTATGTAAGCAATTATATAGATGTACACACAAATATATAATACTCTGTCGGACTACCTATCTCTCTCTGTCTCTTTGAATTTCCACTGTGACTGGGGTCCTGTTTACACATTCTGATGATAGATTTGGGAAAATATTTATATGTTCTAATCAGATTTACATTAGATTTGTTATTTCGCCAGGCTTCTAAAAATATATTTTCAATGAATTGCACAAGAAATACATTGGAGTGAGCATCCTTGCACGTATTAAAGGATCGCTTTTCCTTCCAATTCCTAGTTTCTTTCAATCTTTTCTTTCAAATACACAGTATTACTTGTAATGAACTGACAGATCAGATATTTAAAAGAACCCGAAGAAAAGTATTTCTATAATGAAATATACTTAGATAAACTTTTGAAGAATTATTTTCCATGAGATTTATAAGAATTGTTATGCCTGTTAAATAGCATTATTTCTTTCAACTGAAATATTTTATTCACAAACGATAGTGATCGGAATGAAATATGGCAGTAAACATTATCATATAAAGTCCAGCATATTTTTCTGGCTTCATATGATAATATTTTAGTGATATGAGCGTCATAAGGATTCGTATATTCAGAGATTGGAAGCGAAATATTAATTTCAGTTTTGGAGATATCCATGCCGGGTAAGGAATTTAAAATATATATGATCAAGTAATATGTTCGTTGTGTGGTTCTTTATTTTAGAACTCAGTTTAATTTTTGTATCTTTAAACTTGCTTCTATGTTTCAAATCGTTAACAATAGTTATATCGTGTGTATTATCTCAAAACTTAGGAGAATATTTCTATTCAGAATCTCACAAAACGCCAAGTTTTTGCAAGGATAGCATTGAAATGCGTATAGACTTACCTGCATTATACACTCTTTACCAGATAAAATAAATCTGTTTCGAATGGTTTTATTTCATTAACAGATGAGGAAATTATTCTCTGAATTGAAATTAAAATTGGAAATCTGTCTTTGTTGGTGGTGTCAAGACAAAATAAAAAATATCATCTCATTCTTAGCAAAAGTCCTACTAATTCAAGATTTTAAGCAATACATTATGTCTTGATGAAAAAGAGTGTTAGCAAACGTATTAGTGGATACTGTTTCATGTATAAATGTTATGTAAAGTTATGCACATGACTGCAGGGGAGAATAATTGGGTTCCTTTGCCACGTTGCCAAATATGTATTAGGCACCATGTAATTTTATAGCGTTCTGTGCTATTGAGCATTCATACGATCACTTTATAAAATGTATCTGTCTGTCCATTCTTCTTTGTGTGTGTGTGTCTCTCTCTCTCTCTCTCTCTCTCTCTCTCTCTCTCTCTCTCTCTCTATCTATCTATCTATCTATCTATTAATCTACCTACCTACCTACCTACCTACCTACCTACTTACCTACCTATCTACCTACCTATCTGCCTACCTACATTTATATTTGCTTGACAGTCTGTCCATCGGTAATTACATACGCAAGTGTGTGTGTGTGTGTGTGTGTGTGTGTGTGTGTTTGTGTGTGTGTGCTATTGTGCAAATACATAATTAAATGGATAACTGCGTCGAGCTGTATTGCCTTGTATCTACGTAACATAAATCTGTTTTAATGACATTATTTTTTAAATTGTTTTCAGGTTTGAGGATCATTACCATAAATAATCGCCTTCCTATTTATGCATTGGTAAGTAAATTACTCAGAGATTTTATTTTTGTTTTCAATTTCTATATTTGCGATTGATTTTAATTTCAAATTCACAGATATATTGAAAGGATAAATCTATGTTTGCCAGGGAACACAGTGTTGTAGTATTAATCATCAGAAAATGCTTAACTTATTAATATTGACTGTTACCTGGCACATAATTTTTAAAGCTTATTTTATTGTGTGTGCATTAGTCGATATACGTGGCGACAAAATCCCGTGTCAGACCTAACATTTAATGAGTAACATTCCTTTACAAATTTAATACGTCTAGTATTAAATTGTATAGAATATCCAAGGGGAATTTACGTAACATCGTTGGTCTTGACGAAAATTTCCGTTGTTAAACCAACCACTTTCACCTACTACAAAGATACATTAGTTTGTATTGAAGATTGTCTGTCAGTTGCTGTATCAAATCAATTAGGAAATATCGCAAATTTTTGACCAATACATAGTATATATCAAAGTCCAAAAAACAAAGAAAAAATTCATATTTTCAGTGGATCATAATTATGATGGAACATAATTATGAAGTTAAAGACAGTTATCTCCCAACAGAAGGAAGGGCTAACGAAGGCTAATGAGAATATAGTGATGGAACGTCTCTCTTATCACTAACGTAGCAGTAAATGACAGCTTAGTGAGCAACTGATACGTTTGTATAGACACACAGACACATATATTCATGTGTATATATACGCATATACATTTATATGAGCGCATGTTATACATACATGTACACACGTAAATACACAGTGGTAGATATGAGTATAAATACGTATATCATAATGAGAAAATTGTAAGCAAGTAATGAAATATATGCTTAGATATTTCTGCAAAATACTGTGGAGATATGTCTATCGAAATATCTTTTTGCAAACTGTCATTGCATTCGTTCATGTTTTTGTATAAGCTTTGCTGCTTTTCTCCCCCCCCCCCATCATGTCACTCATACCGAATTAAAGAAAAATATCTACTGTGCATTTTAGTATGTATCGTGACTGCATACTTAAATTGATGTCCTTTTGACTGGCTGGTTATACGTCTAACTCCGTCGGAAATAAAACTCAGGAGTTAAAGGAATCTAAGAAGAATGATATAAAGTTTTATTACATCTTGTAATGTGAAAGAAACAGAGAATTGCAAATGAATGTATGATAAATATTGTATAAACTGCATGAACTGCATCTAGCTATCTTTGTGTAGCAGGTGCTAATTTATCGAAGGCAGAAAGTGTTTTATAATATTAACATGTTTGTGTGATATATTATAAAGCAGGCTTATGAGTTTGCATTTCCCACTCAACGGTATAGACATGCTTTGAATACAGCGTTCTGTCCTTTCACGTAACACAGCATCATGCCAAATATGACGGCAGTATTCCGCTATGTCATCACTTGATGGCTGATTCAGCAAATGTTCATCATAGTTATACTTTTTTATCTTGAAGTAAATAGGTTGTCTTTGGTCATGTTTCTTATGAAACGGGTGATTAGGAGAAAACATTATTTGGGGATGTGATGCGCAGTATTTATGAAAACTGTGGTGGCTTTTATTGTTGTTTAAAATAAGTCAGGGAGGAGAATATTTATCTCATACTGAAGAAGACAAGATATTTTACGCTTCATAAGATGTTGCTGATAAGAAAAACGGCTTGTACTGTCATGAATATACGCGTGAGTTATTTTTATGTCGAGCAAATTGGCTTGGCCACATGAGAAAAAAAAAAATTTGAACGTTACTTCCTGTGAATAAAGGTATGGCATTTACAAATGAAGAAATACCCACTTCCAATTCGGAATGGACGTGGCATACATTACACGATGGGCATTAAAAATAATTGTGAAATTCTCAGGGTGATCTATTTCATTCAACTTACCTAGCCTCTCCGGTGGTATGCTGATATTTGTAGAAAGTTTGGTTTAACATATTTATATTTACAACAGATATTGAATGAGACATTAAATGTCAAAAGGGCTTCAATTTCCAATTGCAATTAGGTATCATATTTGTTTTACACTCTCTTCCAGGGAAGTTTTGTGTAACCTGTATGTCTTTCAATATATTCTCTTTTAAATCGAGATATATTAACAGGAATGTATGATAGATAATTCTATTCCTATATTAGATACATTTTGAATGTATCAGTCGACATTCTCAAAACATTTTGAGGGTACCTAGTCTTGAAATTGATAAAATGTATACTTCACTTACTTTCCCACGTATATAAAGTTAAAACTATATACTTTTGGGAAATGTTGTACACAATATTATGTTCAATATCAATGAATATTATATACGATAGTCATTATAATTTTTAAGTATCTGAAAATCGTTCAACAAATTGTACAAATCAATATACATAACAAAATCAATGGGGTATGTGTCAATATATAATTGAAATTTTCTTTACATGATGGTTTATAAAAATGTTATCAAAGTACACTAAAGAGCATAGCATATCAGATAGATTATATCTAAACTATAAAATTGTTTTTTTCTTTTCATTAAGCACAACAGCCAAAGAGGCAATATTTACCAGTAATATATTAGAGTAGATTTCAGCCACGATATCTGTCTGATTTTCCAATTCCCTTTAGTTACATAGGAAATAATTTTTGCTTGCATACGTTACAATGTCAATAGTTAATTTGGGAAAGATCAATAGGTGAATAAAATTCATTTGATTCTGTTGTTGATGAAAGTCGTTAAATTATATCGTTTTATCTCCAAACATTAGAATAATGGAAAAATTAGATACATCAAAACAATTATAGCCTTAGAATCTTCACTATTTTGAGAACATTAAAATTTATATTGCACATATGTATTAGATAGAACTTAGATATCAATAGAATGTGCTCATATATCATGCAACTGTCGACAAAGTCATCTACGTGATACTCATCTACCATCATAAAGCAAATTTCAGTGTTGACCAATAAACGCATTCGTACAGGAATTATACAGATTATAAACTTATTTACGTGTTAAACTGTTAATTGTATATTTCGGGTTTTCTGCATGGCAAGTATTAGTCATATATTGTATTTGCATATGCATATGTGTCAGTGATTGATTGTGTTTATACACTGGTTGTTTAGGCTACATTTAACAGCGTCCATAAAAGGAAAACGAAACACAGTATCCAATCCGACAATAAAAGTATGTTAAATGATAAAAACACCTCAACTGGTTTATGGCTGGGAAATAACAATTTACTTGTAATACTCACAGCTTTAACCAGGGCCTCAAAACGAGTCCAGAACCTAGCGCATGCTTTCCTCCTTATGTGTCAGGGAAGGTTTTTAAACATTTCCTTGAATTTAGACTCGCAACTGGCCTTCGTATTGCAGACAGGACAGTTTTTGTCTTCGCAGCCGCGCTCCACTCATAGTACTCTGTGGGTTTACATTGGTGGGGACTAGGAGGCTAATGAAGCCCTAGGAAGTCTCCGACAATAACTTATCACTCTTTCTGGAGATAGAGCAAGTCGCTGATGCTAAACGTATGGAATTCCAGAAGCAACTCTGAACAGCCTAGCTTTGACCATAGTCTCCAGCAGCTTCTCAAAGCTGCCTGAATAGTGTTTAAAACCCTGTTCGTAGATGCAGGGTGGAATGAAGTCACACACACTAGAGAAACACATAAAGACCATCACATTTTCGGGAAGTTAGTTTTCATGATGACCATATCACGTAATGCAACATTTACTGTGTTCAATGAGCATTGAGTAGGAATATTGATGTCGGAAATTTGATGCCTGGTGTAAATACTCATGATTCTGATGATATTTGTCCACTATTCAGATGATTTCCGACCCTTCTTCCTCGCTAACCTTTTCTCATAAACGACATCAGCTTTTATACTCTCCAATACCATTCACTTTTTACCCATATATTTCGGTATGCCTGGAAAAAACAAGACATAAAAACATCAAATTTCGCCCAAATATCTTGTATGCATATTTTACACAATCATATATATGCATATTTATTTACTTCTATTATATACACGCACGCACATATATTTAAATATATATGTATGTCTGTGTTCGTGTGTGTGTATTTTTGTGTGTGAGTGAGTGTGCGTGTGTGTGTCTTTGTGTGCGTAATTGATAAATCAATAGTTAATTAGCAGGGGTGCATATACCAACAACAAAATAACGATTAGCATTTTCGTGTTCAAATATGCCGGAGTATATGAAAAATAATTATGCAAGTCATCATTACAGGTCTCGCAGTTCACAGTGCAAATAACGTTTTATCTCTTTCTCCCCTCCCCTCCCTTTCTCACCCTCTCACCTCTCTTTCTCCCCTCCCCCTCCTTCTCTCCCCATCTCTCTCTCTCTCTCACTCTCTCTCTCTCTTTCTCTCTCTGTTTCACATACACACTCACACAAACACGATCCCTCGTATTTCAGGTTCGTTACTGATTTCAATTATAGGAATCTATATGCCACCTAACTGGCAGAACTAAAAGATGGTCGGAAAAAATTCTTAGTATTAGTTCAACCTGCTCTTTCGCATCGGAGTTTAAATTCCACCGAGGTCGATAGTTGATAAGACACATACATAATATTTATATATACCTATGTAAGTATATACACATGATTATGTATTACTTCTCGTTGTTCTCGCTGGATTAAATATCAGAACTTAATCATAGTCCCACAGAAGCATTGTGCTTTTCCAGCAGATCGATTGTCGTTTCATTCGATATTTGTTGTGAGACAAAACAATACAAAGTAAATTGTGTACTGTGCATTGTAAAATAGAGCATTGTTTAATTAATTTCTTCACGTTATCTGCATACTGCACACGAAGATTACAATGCATTTCATATTACCCATGTTTCTCGTACTCCATTTGGTGCAGAAAAGTGGGGATCTGAATGTTTAGCTCATTTTAGTTATTTGACTCGAGTAATAGACGTTCATAACGTGTGTGAAAAGAAATATGACTACGTTATAAACAGTGCTAGTATATTTCTTTAAAAATTCTGATGTGGTGCATTTGTAAATATAAACATTTTTCACTTTGATTTCTGAACGTTAATATTCTGAAATTTTGCAGTGCAAAAACATTAAAATATCAATTATTTGTAAATATGTTTGCTATATTTGTATTTTTAAGACAAATATATCTGTTTAGCAGTCTCCATTAATCTAATAAATTATATTCGGTGCAGGCTTGCGAATGCGAGTGTATGAGACAAGAAAATTCCCCGCGAGACATTGCATAGCATAAAATATCAAAAATCATAAGTTAAAGAAGCACTTTATGCCGTAACCTAATTCCATGCGTGGCAAGAGATAACAGGGAAATTAAAAACAGCACAAGAGAAAAAAATCAACAAAAATAAATAGTTATATTTATTGAGTTCAATTTGGCTGATCTATTCTCGACAAAGCAAATTACCTTTATATTGACTTTAATTTTCTTCTTTAAATAACATAACAAAGGCAGTCTGCAAACCGAAAGAAATTTATTGATTTTTATCAATTTAGTTTGCAATATGTATTGATGCATATGAATGTTTGCTTTCTAAGAAACAAATTTAAAGAGTCGTATTATTATCGTTACGAAAACATTAAAAAAAAACACAAATAATTTCAAAGCATTTCTACTTCTTTAAAGAAGCACGAATCACGCAACAGTAAGAGGCTTTTCAATCGAGTTAAAAAGTTTCTTTGTATGAAACCTATTTCAGTGACACAAACACGATGCTAAATATGTAAATACAAACTATGACAAACGTACATACTTAAAGATTCATGCACACACATTATAAATATTGAAAGGAAATCTATTTTCATACGCACACTGAGAAATGCAAACACGCAAAAGGCATTTTCCTACGTAAATGTACATATACACAAGTACATATACACATCACACATATATACATACACAACAAAACACACATCATCAGGGTGCTTTCTTGTTTGTTTGCGTGTTTGTCTCTCCTTGCTAACCAACATTTTATGTACATATTCAGAATATAGTTGACATTTTATTAGGAATGGCATTGTCAGATAGCTGTGCAAAATGTATATTCCCATTTGTGAGTTCTACTATTTATTGGACCTGGAAAAATACTGAAACAGCCCAAATGTATGTTTATTTCAGATTTCGTTTTTGTGGACTTCTCAGTTAAGGTAATTCGTAAATATATATGATTCTTCAATTCAAAAGTGTGAAATGCGTATTTATGTAAGACAGCAATTTTAGTGTCACGAACTCAGTTTGGTTACATGATGATCAATAAATATCAGCCACATTTCTCTCAAATCATGCCCAAGAACAAAAAAAAAAAATACAAATATGCGAAATAATACGTTGAATGAATGTTGTGGAATCTTTCACTGTAGGTCGACATTAAAAGCTGGTAAAAGAAACTAAAGAAAGCCAACCACAAAAGTAGATCATGTTAACAGCAGAGGGGCAACATTTCAAAATTGTTTTTTAGAGTATGATTCAATTTTTCGTCAGAGTTACTAGGCAATGAAAAGTGAGAGAAAATATATATCATGATAAAGTATTGACGAGTGTGTTTATAATTGCACAAGATGCTTAAAATATCTATCAACATATTAAAATATATGTCAATATATATTTAAAGAGCTAACACACTTCACTATAGTTAAGTTTTTTATAAACCGTAGAAATATATCCTGAAATGTCTTAACTGACACTGATTATGATATACACATGCTGTGACTTATTGTGTGAAAATGAAAATACACACTTTGTTCGATTCCAATTTGTCAGTAGAAGGCAGGAGACTCGTCATGCCATCGCTGATGGTATTGGAAGAACAACTTTGTGAATGGAAGCTGATTATTCCTATAATAAAGGATGAACATTTGAAGTGGAATAAATTCAACTTAGTGAAGCTACAATTCCTGGAGTTTAGAAGAAACTAATTTGTAGCAGTGACAGTGTAAAAATGACTTGGATTCTCCATTCAACGACATAGTTAGTTGTTTCGGCATAAACAATTTCTCAGAATATCATAACACGCTTCTAGATTCTCTGCTGGCTACAGAAATGCTCTATTACACTCTATCTCTCCCTCTCTCTCACTAAGATATTCCATCATTTGAGAAATACTTTTCTTCTCTTTCTTTACGTCCAGGTGTATTTAATTGAAAGCAGAAACAATAACACTTCTTTCTGTAGTCTAGATTTCCCGCCCATATCTATTGTATGTCAGATTAATTGTGTTTCATGGTATCCCCTTATAATTCCTTAATACAGCTTGCATTTGTTGTACCTGAGATTAATTGTGCTCCCCGAAATCCCCATTTAATTCCTGAATACAGCATCGCTGAATGCAAATGTTTCACATATTTCAGATTTCAGGCTTCTTAAAATGTGTAGTTTTGTGTGATTCGATTTTTGAAAACCAACTATTGATTTGGAGAAAAGTGGATGTGATTCTTAAAGTATAAAGCAGTGTTTGATATGAAGCTGCCAGGTAAAATATTTATGCTTTTCGCAATTCTGCTGAATATTTTGACATATGCAAGTATCAATGGGAAGGATTGCAGTGTTCCCACAAAACAGATAATTGATTCGGTCGTTATACACAAACTTTCTCTGTGTACATTTGCATATGAAGCAATTTTGATTATATCGGGAATAAAAGTAATTGAAACTTGAACAAGAAAATAAAATAAAATCCAGGTTTGTTGCTGCCTGGTGAAGGAAGAATTTTGTACAAATAATCACTTTGTTTGTGAATTATAGGAGTGTTGTATTTTGGGGGAATTATTAAATGTTAAACCGATAGAACGGTGACACGTAGAGCTGTATTTCAAATATGTGATATGGTCGCTTTTATCTACGGATATGAGCAGATATTTGATGGAAATAGATCGTGGTCGTTGTCTAGGATTTTTAAAAGCATAAATATGGCTACATAGCATACATGTATGATCATTGAGTATTGAAGATTCTCTAACATTTATTCGAAACTGTCCCAGTTTATAAGTATGCTGTTAATTCCCCTGTCCTCCCCCTTTCAGTTAGCTTTACAACAGGAATGAAGTAATATCAAAGGAAACTAGGTGCTCTAAAACTGATTTAATGATTTCGAAGCGACATATCTTTAAATGATTAATTTAGTCTACAGTATAAGATTCAATGCACAATGAACTAATGGGGGTACGAGAGATTAACCTTCAGTGACGAATTAAACGTTCCAATCAACCACTAGATTTTTCTAAGTATATTTGAAGAAAGAGAACTTCAATTGTAAATTGCTCCCTTGCAAAACGCTTCAAACTATTGCAACATGAATGGAAAATCCCTTTTGTTTAGAGAGAGCAGTCAAATGTTAGAAAAATAATATAAAATCGCACCGAAGCGAGAGTACTTCTCTGTGGTCATCCTACCTGTAAGTATCTTGCAACTTCTTTTAAAAGGTCACTTAAGAAAGTAGTATCTCTGAACTTCTTCAGAAAAAGTAATTACATTCCCGACAGCGTTGAAGGAAGAAATCTGTCTAAAATATGAAATTCTCTAAATTTATCAAACTTTTGGCCGTTTAATTTTAATCAAAAAATGGGTTAGTAAGTCTAATAAGTGAAGCGATATGTTTGACAGGCTTTCAGGCCGTATTCATCTTCTCAATTTCCTGAACAATACTTTGGTAGAAGACAGTTATTTAACGTGACACGCAGTATTAACCTGGTACATTGAAGTAGTGAAGCAATCTTTTTAAACAGAAAGCCGAGATTGCATAAATATTGGGCCTATTACTATAATGTGACTATGCGTATGTTCTCACTAATGTACCTGATAAACTTTGAACGCACGTGGCTCACAATCATAAGTTCGTGAGTCTAATACCAGGCGGCACATTGTGTCCATGAGCAAGACACTTTAATTCACCTTGTTCCAATCCACTCAACTGGCAGAAAACGAGTAGGATCGGTATTTCAACGGGCTAGCTTTGTCACATTCTATGTCTCGCTGAATCTTACACTAATGGTACAAGTGTTTGCGGAGTGCTCATACAAATGCACATAAATTTCACCAGAAGGCTGTTCCATTGATCGAACTGACTGCAACACTCGTCGTCGTAACCAACGGACCGCCAGTGGCTGATAATCTACAGAGATTTTATTCCTTTTCTTTATATATATATATATATATATATATATATATATATATATATATATATATATATATATATATATATATATATATATATATATATATATATATATATATATATATATATATATATATATATATATATATATATATATATATATAATTGGTCTGTAAACAAATCAGGATGCGTGTCAACAACAATATAATTCTGAACCTCTTGTACACTTTCAAAATAGCAGAAAAGTTGACGTCTATCAGACTCAGTCTCAAGATAATTAAATATTGTTAAGTACCAGGTACGCATCAAAAAAGGATACGTGTACGCACGAATTTGAAAGGCACCATTTTATACAGAGAAAAATAAAAATTTTAGTTATAACATTAGAGGGATACACAGTTAGAAATTAACTAGATTTATGACGAGGATTAGCCAATCTTCTTCAAAATATATCTGTTTCATGCTAGTTGTATAGTGTGAAGTGAAAGAGCAGGGATAAGTGAGAGGAAATCATCACACCAGATGAGGAAGCAACAAATCGATGGACTTTAATCTGAAACATGCCTGGAAAAATTAACTATATGAAAAATATTATGCATCATGTGATTCCGTCAGCTAGTATGTTTTGGTGAGACAGCGTTGATTCCGACTTATGTAGCTTGTAAATGGTTAACGGATTGTCTGCCATCGTTGGTGAAAAAAAAAAAAAAATTGAAGAACAAACATATCACTGGCTGCGTCATGACCGATATTTCAGGTTTCTTTTGTATTATTATCTATGATTTTAGTACAATACAATATCAATTGATATAGAACTAGATTTTGTTCGAGCATGTAGTTAGTAAGAATTCATATTGTAAGCAAACACAAGGAAAATATTCTATGAATTACGCCTGTACGTGTGGAGTTCTTTTCTTTTATTTTTCAAGCATATACTTGTTAGTGAAACAGAAAGAAAATCATCAATGTATAGTAATGTCACGTGCAACTTAATTTCCTTACGCCTTTCTGCCTTCGCTGCTAGGTTCGTGATTTCAGCAACTTACTCCAAGTATAATTTGTGCTATTTCAAGTTACAAGATTATTTAGATTTCAGGTTTGCAAATTGTCCATTTGCAAGAAGTTGTTAACGTGCTTTCAGTATATTTATGCAGTGGCAATTGATATTTTCGTTCTTTCTCACAGCTGTTTCACCTACAAACTTTCATTCACAATAAATTGTTTAGCAAATTTCAAATGAGTATAGATCGCGGACAGAAAGGATTGAAAATACAAAAATTATTTTTAATTACAAGTCACACTGTATTTATGAATTGTTTATGAATTGTAGATATTCCTTTAATAACGCTTTGCTAACGAATTGACACACTTATTCGTTATTTTCTCCTAGTTTAACAATTATCTCTATATATACCTACACACTCAACACGCGCGCACAAAATCACAGACATACACCCACACAATTGCTTCCCCATATTGCGTGTGGGTGTCCGTTTTCTTTCCTCTCTTCATTGTATTCATTCCTCATTCTCTTCTGTAGCAGAGCGTAGATTCGAAACTTCAAACATTCTTACATCTCTCATGAGCTTCAAGTATATATATATGTATGTAGCTGACCGATCACAGATACTTTTTAGATCTAAGAACTCCACAACCGTCCTGAATTCCGGAATTGAAATTTTCAGCGGATGTAATCATATGGAGAGGTTTCTGTTGGTAAATTGAAAAATAGCACATTAACCCTTGGCTTTACGGTCAAAAGGGACAGTTCTCCCATTCTCCCCCTTTTTAGCTTTTCTTCCTCCTTTTCCTTTTCTAGTATTTCAGTTACATTTCTCTTCTGGTGAAGGGGTACCACCCGAAATATTAGCAGTGTTTCCTACATTTTAAGTCTTAAACTATTCAAAATACTACGGTTTTCGTTTTTTCATTTTTTCTGAGTGTTAAAATGATCTGTCACAGCAGAGGAAATGTCACATACTGTATAGGCGATTATGAATTATTTTACATTTTACAAAGGTTTCATTTTTGCTCATTATTCTTATCATTGTGTTTTTGCTAATTATTCTTATCATTGTGTCATATATCACTTTCTGTTTACTGATGAGTTGCATGACTTTGATGATTGTGTTCAGAACATAGCACAGCAGTTGTGTTTATATTTCACCATGCAGAAACAGCAGATGCATTGGAGACATAACTGCACCAATGCATAACTGCACTTCGATAGATTTGTTTATATTTTCAATGGTATGGTAACGTTCCTGGCAGATATATGAAGATTTATCTTCTCTGCTAATTCTAAAAATATTCTTCAGATGGATGGAAAAACTAAGTGCTGATTTTCTGCATATATTTCTGTGAAGTGAATTGACAGTGTTACATGTTATTAAATAATAGGCCGTCCTGAAATGCTCAGCTCCGACAAATCAATCAAATATATTAATGCATAATTTTTGTATTCACCTGATGTAAAACTCAGTCATTTGCCAATCGTTTATAAGCAAATAGAGCAAGGCACTTTTGTAAATGTAATAGTATTCTTTCCATACAATAATGCAATTCATATTTTGTTACGAGATCAAGATCTATTCTTTGGCATACATCATTTTCCATATACCCCCCCCCCCTCCAACATTCTGAATCTATTCTATGTTCAGCATGGGATCGCTCAGTAAGTTCATTTATTAATTCTTTGATATTTTTGATTATGTGAAGTCTAAATTAGCATAGATGTTTTCGTTAGTTCCAATGTCTGCATCTAGTGTTGGTACAAAGCTAATGATTTTCAATAGTCTATTAGAGCAGAATATTCCTTTAGCAAGCAGCCATCAATCTTTCACTAAGGATCAGAAACCTATTCCTTGCACGCAGGTTAGCTGATGGTTTCTCGGTTCCAGCAATGGAAACACCACCCATAAATGCAATGCTCTTTTATCAGATAATTAGCGCTTAATATTGTCATAATGTTCATAAATGTCAATAGAGAAGTGCAACTGTATCCCGGAGTGTGATGGAGACCTATTCACTATTACACATATTTATTTACTTTGGTTCACGTTTGACATTCTTAACTGCCAACCACGCATGATATTGTTATTAGATTCTTTACATAATCTAATTACCATGATTTTAGAGCGTTCACTTCAATTTAAATATCCTAAACAAAGAATGCATATTCTGTTGATGAAGCAACGAATATGTCGGTGAATTTTGTATTAACCTGCATAAATATATATAAATAACAATAGGTCGTAACACAGAATTCAACTTAATTCTCAAAAAAAAACAAAGAACAATATGAAAGCCGTGGTATGGATGCATACATGGTACGATACAAGGTGCCTTGCTTTTGCAAATTATTATAGTTACCCATGTAGCCATGAGTAAATATGCTCTTGACATGCCGAAACGAGACTAACAAAAAAAGACCTGATGTAACAGCTAGACAGAAAGCCCTTTACGCATATTCTCATATACCTTCACTGAGAAAACTGCAAGAAAGCTAAATGTAGTACGTCGAAGAGAAAACGCTTCGTCGCACCAGTCATCGAATCTACAAATATACGATCGACAACCCAATACTGTCTTATACTGTCTTTATAATTATGCATTCAGTACCATTGTTGAGTTGTAGTTTTCGTGAATGTTGTCTAGAAGTATAAATGTTATATGTTACAAGGTGATGCCAATACACACGCACACGAACATAACATAACGTCACACATATAAGTTGAGTCAAGCTCTGAGAGATTTCTGTCATATAATCATATTAATCAGCAATAATAACAGCCAACTTTTGATTGCAGAGTTTGGATAATTGTTGTTTATTGTCTTCTGAGAATATGGGCAGATATTATGACATATCATGTACTAAAGACGTCGGATTAATGTGTATATATATACACATACCTACACACATACAAACACACACTCACACACACATACGTGAATACATACATCTGTGGTTTAAGCATATGTTAATGTCTGTTTTATATGTGTACGCTTGCATGTATTTGTAATGTAAGCAATGTGGAGGAATAGAACAAGTTTTGCTACAATGACAGTAGAAATAAAATTAGATTAATAATTTTATGGTAATAACAACAGTATCTGTAAAACTAATATAAGAGAAAATAGAAACTGTGTTAATGATAATAACTTCAACACTATAAAATGTTTACCGTAATGCAAGTATTACTAATAACAGTATTAATAAAATAATAAATATTATGGTGATGATCAATTGAATATTTTGATATGATTTACTAGTGTAGTATGATAATGCGAACTGAAAGAAAACCATAACCTGATAGTACACACTACTTGTGAGATATAGCTACTGGACGAAAAGGATGGAAGATATTTGGCCTTGAGGAAAATGTTTAAAATTATGGTAAAATCTAGTAATATACACGTTTACAGAAAGTATTATTCAAACACGGGAACGGCAGGTAAAGTCAGTGCTTCTTCTGAATGCAGGAGAGAATATCTGATAGAGTAAGACTAAAGGATGGAAAACGAGAAAATCAAAAGAAACAAAACTGAGGAAAGGAAATGATGTATAAATAACGAAACAAAGGAGGAAAGGGAATGATGAGTACAAGAATATAAAATATGGTTGATCTCTATAGATTTTCTAAACGTAAGAGTGAGAAAATCGGACTGCCTACACACGATTAAACACAATATTGGTTCGTAAACCTGTAATATATTTGGTAGTATATTAATGTGTACTTGCCAGCAATTGATATATAACATAGTGGAAGATTTAAGCCAGAAGAAAATTTATCTTGTTCCGATTTTGTGTCAATTTGCAAAGTTCTTGATGACAACTAATGTGCTGAAGTATATTTTGTTTTATTTCGAGAATGTCGTCATTCTGATAATGAACACTGGCTTAATGACGAAGAAGAGGCTGGGTTTGTGGACAGTAACGTCTTCAATCAAGTTGCATGTAGTATACTACATGTAGTATACTACATGCAATTTGAGTGAAGAAGTTACTCTGAGCACACTGCTCTTAACCGATGACTTCCTACACTAATGAAACACTTTTCCATGCGAGGTAGCATTTAAAGATTTCAGATGCTCTGCAGCCAAATTAGCAAAATGACTGGACATTAATAAACATAATGTTAAGCAAAATAAGTTGCAAGAATGAAATTGACAAAGCATATTAACAGACTTGTCAATAATTAGGAGGAAAAAAAACATAATGGAAAAACAAGATTAATACTTCATAAACGCTCGAAGAATAAAAACATTTAGAATATCGGTTTTTATTTCGGTTGCATATAGTATTTTCCATTAAGGCTCTCTGGCGTCCTCCAGTTGTTTCAATTCTCACGTATATTGGCTTTGTGATTGTAAATTACGTTTTTCACAACAAATGTACTTGCATATGTTAGTCAAACAACTCGATGCAAATACAACCACCGTGGCTTGATCATCTATCTGAACGGAAATTGTATGTCAAATAAAATAGCATAACACCAGATGAAAAAGTTGATGGCACTTAGCATATAATCGTGATGTATGTCTAGGTACTGCAAAATATTTTTTTATGGCCAAATTCAAAAAGATATCCATATTAAGTTTAAATTAGTTGGTGATCTAAACGAAAGATAAATGTCGCTTATGGGTAATAGGGTCTTCATATCAGAGAAAGGGTCATTGAAATATATACTACGAACATTTTGCCACCACCTTCTAATAATCCATGTTTATGTAGTATACAAAAAAAATAATCGTCTCAATGTACCGTTGATTTTTACTTCCTTACTGCAGTGATATATTGACCTACATTTGAATGTAAATCTCACTGATGTTTTTGCAGCTGTAGATAGTTTTTGTTGTTTAGTATGAATCTTTTTTTTCTTTTCTATAGATGCGTTTGCTTAATTCATCGACGTTGTTTTTGTTATCTCTGTGAAGGTTGTGACTGCGGGTCTAGTTCTTACTATTTATGTTGCTGTAGAATTAGTCGCTTTTGATATTGCTTTCATTGTTCTGGTTTCTTTTGATATTTTGCCGGTTTATTTTGTTGTAGCTGCAGAGTTCCTTGCCATTGCTTATACTTTGTTGTTCCAGTTTTCAGTGTCTCAATTTTACTTTTAATTTTGCGGTTGCACTGTTCTTCGATGAGTCGTTAAATATTCCTGACAGCAATTTTATGCAACTATCGATTGCTTTCATCATTGTATGCTTTGCCACCACCGCCAATACTTTTGGCCATGCTCCAATCGATTCTTCCTTGTCGTCAGACGAAGAGTGCAAAGAAACAATTCAGTTATAATAAGGACAACGTTGTATACGTGCATATGTACGTATGCTTTATGTCTATTTTGTTTGTCTGAAGGTGAGACAGGTTTGAATGCTCCTTCTTAATAATTCTGGCATTCTTCATCTCATGGCAGCATTTGATTGTTGCTGTTTCTGCAATTATTCTAAATAAAATAAGACACTTGCCCAAGGTGTCATGCAGCAGGACAGACCCCAAAACATGTGGCTGGAAGGCATGCGTCTTACTACAGAGCCACGCCAGCGCCTAAAGCCCGTGTATCTTTTCGCATGTATGTGCATTGTACGGAGCATTTCAGATTGCTTCTTTTCTGATTTGATTCTCTGCTCAGTGCGTAACTTTGTAAATTGGTTTCGGATCATTTCCTTTCTCCATTGTTTTGTAGTAAATATAAAATCTTCTTCTTCTTCTTCTTCTTCTTCTTCTTCTTCTTCTTCTTCTTCTTCTTCTTCTTCTTCTTCTTCTTCTTCTTCTTCTTCTTCTTCTTCTTCTTCTTCTTCTTCTTCTTCTTCTTATTATTATTATTATTATTATTATTATTATTATTATTATTATTATTATTATTATTATTCTCCTCTTCCTTCCTTCTTCTTCTTCATCAACCCTACCACTACTACTACTACTACTACTACTACTACCGCCGCTGCTGCCGTTGCTGCTGCAACTGCCGTTGCTGATGCTGCTGTTGCTGCTGCTGCCACTGCTGCTGTTATTAGTTTCACCATTCTTCTTCTTATAATAGTTAAAGCGGCGATCTGGCAGAATCATTAGCACGCTGGGCGATGAGCTTAGCGGCATTTCGTCTGCTGATACGTTCTGAGTTCAAATTCCGCGGAGGTCGACTTTGCGTACCAACCTTTCGGGATCGATAAACTAATTACCAGTGAAGACATTGTGGCGGGGTGGGGGTCATATAATCGACAAGTCCTCTCACTCCGAATTTGAGGCCTTGTGCCACCAGTAGAAAGGATTATTATTATTATTATTATTATTATTATTATTATTATTATTATTATTATTATTATTATAGTTAGTAGTAGTAGTAGTAGTACTAGTAGTAGTAGCAGTTGTTGTTGTTCTGTTTTTATTTTATCTAGTACTAAATTGTTAATGATTGGAAGTGTTAAAGAAAACGCGATCGCTCGCCAAATAGTTCATTTCTTAACATATTGTTCTTAAATATCTGCTCTGTCTGTAAGCTGTGTATGATGAGTAATTATCTTTCATACGATCGGACTATTTTTCTATATAAAAAAATTCATTACAATACGAACAATAAAATGATTTGGGAGAAATAAATTGCATTACAAATATCATTTCCTAATATTATTTCCTACGTGTGCGTCAAGATTTAGACAAAAGCCATAAATACATACACACATAGATGCACATAGGTAGTCGCGCACACATACTGATATGTATGAACGTATGTATGTATGTATGTAGCTCCTCATCTCTCTCTCTTGCTCTCAGTATTTTTATATATATACATACAGACACACACAGACACACACACACACACACACACACACACACACACACACACACATGCACAAACACACACATGAACACACACACACACATGAACACACACACACACACATACACACACACACACACACATTGTTAATTAGTTCCGTATTGTTGGGTTTATGTAACTGTATGCTTATAGTTAGATTATTATTTAGAACGTGCTATTCTTTTATAACAAACATATGCAATGAACTAAGGGAGACAATAAAGTTCTAATTCTCGCTTTGTTTATTACTATGTGCATTATTCTATTTATTTATTTCACAATTTTGTTTCTGCTGTAATAAACAGAAAGCGAACAAAGCTTTAGAGAATAAGTTATTCTAATTGGGTTTGAGTTTAAATTATTTTATTTTCTTTTCCAAGCATTATCGATCGGTTACCAATGATTATTCACTTTACTATTTTGGAATAGTTCATCTTGCACAGTTTTAGATAGAGCGTTATATCTTCTCTAGCTGTTCGCATAAAATGAAGTTTGCAAATAAGGTCACGTAATTTAGACCGCTTCATTTACCATTGGTGAAGGCAATATATTTACAAAACCAACTAACATTATTTCTAAAAACAGTTTGCTCTATAAATTGAGGGTGCATAAGAGGAATTCTGAAGAGTTTATTCGATTATGGTATTTTACATGAATTCTGACAAGATTTTGCATGCACCAATGCAACATGAAAAGATGTTAAAAGAAATTAAGTTTTCAAAAATACGTACGGAAAATCAGCATTTCTAATGCTCATGAGATGAATAAAAACACCGATGAAGAGCAAAGCATATATGACAAAAAGTTAGCACAAGGAATAACATTAAATTAAATGATTAGTAAGGAAATTTCCTAAAAGGAAAATAAGCAGCATCCAAAGTATTCTTTCAGACGAGAGGTTGTAAAACAAGAAACAAAATCATAGGAGCTAATAAATTGTAAGTTTGTCGGTTGTAAGTTGAAATAAATTTCAGTTCTGTAATCCAACAATAAGTTAAAACATCTTTTGTTATAGAAATGTAGAATGTATGTACGACGTTAATATAGAGAATTCATTAAAAACTTTGCAACATACAGGATTATTTATTATTTTCAATTTAACCTTAAAATTTAAGTTTTTTATTTCTCTCCCTCTATAAGCATGGTGGGGATAGAATAGATACATAAGTTTAAGGGTCGAACTGTGGTTGCGTTGGCATAAATAGTAAGTATTTCTGTCCTTGGTTTTGGAGCAACCGTTGTTGAACTGTAGCTAATTTTCAGTTGTTAAATCTGGGTTGAGGTCGACCAATATTTTTGAAATTCCTTCTTTCACAGCAGTAGAATATTTCACTGATAGCAATAGAATACCTCGTATTTAATCTTGATGTATATTTCCCGTTAGTGGAGAATTTGCAAAGTTTTTCAGAGGCCGAGTTGGCATTTGCGGGCGCTGGATGTGTTACAGTAGGCACTGTCGATGATAATCCATTCGATTTTAGGCATTTCGTTCTGGAAGTCACAAATTCTCAGGAGGAATTGAGATCAAGCGTTGTATACATATATACGTCATGATTCTTTCAGTTTCCTTCTACCAAATCCAGTCACGAGGCTTCGATCGACCCGAGGCTATAGTAGAAGTCATTCGCCAAGGGTGCCACGCAGTGAAACTAAAACCCGGTGCTATGTGGGTGGTAATCAAGCTACTTTATTTCATTTTATTGACTATGAAAGCCGTACATAGATGGAGTCGCTGCGGGCTGGACAAGAACATGATGATGATGAAATGAAAGAAATGGTAGGTGGGAGAAGCAACAACGCCCGCCGATCGCTATATTCTCGAAGACATTGCTATTCTTGTTTTTCTTAAAAAAAAAAAACAGAAAAGCAAAGCGAAGTCTTAAACCTCTTACTTCAGTTCCAAAATTAATGTAATAGTACATTAAACATTGAGGCGCTGAGCCTCTTACAAATAATAAACATTTAGACACTAAGGCCTCTTATCTTTCCTCCCTGACTAGGCCATATGCCTCCAGCAGGTAATTCTGCAGTTCCACGTCGGGACTTCAGAAGGCGAACCTATAATGGTCCTTCGAAAAGGAGTCCATCACCCTGAAGATTTCAATCCGTTAGGACCTCCGCAGTAACACGCGGAGGCCAATCCGGGTCTTCAGTCCAGGGCAAGGTTTCCTCCCTCCGGCCCTCTAGCTTCTTTAAGAAGCTTTGAACCGCCCCTCCCTTATGGAAGATGATAACAAAATCATCCTCCAACGCATTGTGATGGGCCACGGTTTCCTCCGTCAGTGGCACAAATACCCACCAACGTGGTTTCGGGTCATGCTGGCAGTGCACCATCGACCGTGGCAATGACCCATTCTTCGCTTTTCTCTTCTTTTTCATCCCCTGTGCTACGGGAGGGTGTGACACCTCCGCTTTATCCTAAGGATCTTCCCTCCCTCCCGCGGCTTTAGGGTCCTTCGGTGGACAACCATTTTTGCCCACCTTCTTTCTTCTTTCTCGTCTTTTCGAGGTCTCCACCTCCTCGACTGCCTCCATCTCTCCCTCCAATGGGGGAGCGGGGGGCACTACTTTGACTAACTGCTCAGGACCTTACCTTGGTCCTGAGGACAGTTCTTTTTAATGTGGCTTGATTCCAGGCACAGGCGACACTTGGGGGGGGGGGACTCAAGAGTCACGGTAATCAAGCTACTTACCACACAGGCACTCCTGCACCTTACACACACCACTTACACACACACACACACACACACACACACACACACACACACACACGCATATCGATGGAAAAGTAATGCACAACAAATATGTGCTATGCCCCCAGTTTTCGAAGCTAGGTTAAGATTTTCATGTGATTCTTTTCATTACACAATAGTCGTGCAATCCAGTTCACTGTCATGCAAAGGTATAAAATATTCTAACATATGTTTATATGATATACTGACAATTTTCACATGGATAAGTTAAATCAACATACATTGTTATTGATATTGCTATTATTAATATTAAATATACATCTGTACACTTGTATGAAATAATCTAATATAATTTCCTACTGCAGTTTTCAAATCGGGAGAAACACGTCTGGAGCGCAGATAGTAATATATGCTGATAATTTAAATTCAAATATTTAGCGTAATGATTGTATATATAATTATATGTATATTCACTTACTATATGTATAGCAAGATAACTATGTTGCAACGAATTAAAAGTTTTGTGATTCAAAAGTGTCTAACATTTTCAATAACATAAGAAACATGAAAGCAAAATGTTGATTGAAATATATTAAAATGGAAATTTATAAAGAATTTCAAGTCACAGTAGACTTCAAATATTATGGTCTTAGACGTAGGAGTGGCTAGGGGGTAAGTAGCTTGTATACCAGCCACATTGTTCCGCGTTCAGTCCCATTGCTTGGCACCTTGAGCAAGTGTCGTCTACCATAGCCTCGGGTCAACCAAAGCCTTGTGAGTGGATTTGGTAGACGGAATTTGAAAGATGCTGCCGTATACATATATATATATATATATATGTGTGTGTGTGTGTGTGTGTGTGTGTGCATGTGCGCGCGCGCGTGTGTGTATGTGTGTGTGCACGCGTGTGTGTTTGCATGTCTGTGTTTATCCCCCACCATCGCTTGACAACCGATGCTGGCGTGTTTACGTACCCCTAACTTAGCGGTTCGGCAATAGAACCCGATAGAATAAGTACTAAACTTACAAAGAATAATCCTGGAGTCTATTTGATCGACTAAAGACGCTGCTCCATCTTGGCCGTGGTGAAATGACTGAAGCAAATAGAAGAACACTCAATAAAAGTATATAATCTAAATAATAAACAACTTTCTTTTTTATAGTATAAATCATTACTTTTCTCATTGATGTATAAACAATGTATGTTCATTGACAAGTTTGCGCCAAACAAAATCCTAAAATATATACACAGTCTAACGCATCGTTTTAGCAAGTAGATGCATTAGAAAGTATAAACAAAGAAAAATAGTGAATCCATTATTGAATCCTACTGATTAAATGACGCATTGAACAACTTCATCCTTTCTTCGTTCAAGTAGAATTTAGATACGTATGTGGAAATTCTATTTTTTTTAAATGGCGGTGAATGGATAACTACATATAAGTACAACTGATATTTCAATTCCAAGATTTAGAAAACATGCTAGATCAAGTAGCGGGTGCTAAGTCTAAGCATATGCAGAAGGAAAGGGTATTATTTTTTTCTCATGTTGCGTAATAGCGTATTTTTCTCGCGTCTACGATTATAATTCGGAAATTAAAATTGAAGGTTCTAGAATTTGTGAAGCTATTTCCAGCAAGCATATCAGTAAAAATATTTTGTCCGTATTAAGAAATTTAATCCAACGGCCACCACATAATACACATTCATCTATCTTTTTACATTTGTTGCGTATTCTTAAATATTAGGATGAACAAGTAAAGTGGTTGTAATTAAAAGACATCAACTGATCAGTGTTGAACTTGTATCAATTGATTCATAAATTATATCTGTTAAGGATCTTTCTATATTTGTGTGAACGCGTGAAATTCTTATCAACCAACCGCAGAAAAATATTGCCTACGCCTGCCCGGACGTTTAGGGACAAGGAAGGGAGCGAACCATAAGGTCTTGCAGCGGGGTTTTCTCTTATGGTTACTCGATCCCGGTGTACATACAATATGGTCGTTGAACCCACTGGCTGCTAGCTCCTCATTGTAAGCGTAAGCCGCTGCGTCGAAAATATCTTTATTATAAGTTAAGATTGAAATCCGTTTTCTTCCTTCAAGATAATGCTCGGTTACATTCCAGGTGCAAGCCCATTGTCATTCATGAACGAAGGGAGTCTCCCATATGTATGTACATATATGTTTGTATATATGCATATATATATATATATATATATATATATATATATATATATATATATATATATATATATATATATATGGGGTTGGGGTGTTTGTGTGTGTATATATTAGTTATATTATATAATATTATATACATATACTTACAGACAGGCAGGCATACAGACATACAACCACACACACACTTATAGATACACACATGCACACATACAGACAACGAGAAAGACAGGCTGGAGTGAGATAGAGAAGTTATGCAGAGGCAATAAGTTATGATACCGTGTTTTCGAAACTATGTACAGTATTTCAGTATGATTGCTTTAATTACAAATTAGGTATGCAGTCCAGTTTAATGTCAATCAGAGTTACATGTATGTCAATATGAATGTGAATATTAAATAATTTGAGGACATTTGTGTGGCTAATTTAAGTAAACATGATACCCGATTTCTTCATAACTTCTAACGTCTTTGAAGAATTTGGTATTACTCTAAATGAATTTAGTGAGCGAGTGTGGACTTAATGATATGCAAGAAAATGAGAAGCAACACATCACAAAAATAACACGCATTAGGAATCAAATATGTAAATATTATTCAGCATTCTGAAGAACACCGTCTTCAGGTGGAATTCTTGTTTTATTATCATTGTTATTGATGTTGTTAATTATTAATATTGTTATTAATAATGATTATTAATACTAACTATACTTCTTATTTTTATATTCATTGATAATGCTATAATTATTGTCAAATTTCATATTCATTCCATTGTTTCTATGGTATCAATCATCGAGGAGTTTGATTTGGACAATAAGTGCGAACGTCATGGAGACTGTGATGATATTTCAAAATGACGTTGTCGCCGTTCAAATTCACTACCGTAGACGAAGCTCTAGACAACAATTATAGTAACAATAATGATGATGACAATATGGAGGTGAAGCGTAATACTACTACTACTACTACTACTACTACTACTACTACTACTACTACTACTACTACTACTACTAATAATAATAATAATAATAATAATAATAATAATAATAATAATATTAATAATAATAATAATAATAAAAATAATAATGATAATAGTAATCCATAAGTCATCATTTTCATCATCATTAATGTAATCAAAAGCAACATCACTCTAAGCATCATTATCATTATAATCACCATAACGTATTCGGCGACAACAATGTCACTGTTTCCTTCATGGCTAATTGCATTTGTAATGCCAATTTCCTAATGTCCGGTCGATCACTTATATTTGCCTAGTGTCAATGATAATGCATTTAACGATTGCAAGTGATTTAGCTGTGTCCGTATATCTCTCATGATCTCCCTCCCTAAATCCGTGAAACAATCTTTCGAATTGTTTAATGGCTTAACAAGTCACATACTTTCTTCTTACACCATATTAGTGCTCATTATGTGATATTGAAGAAAAATTCCTCATGTCTCTAGTTGAGAGATACTTCGTTGTATGCTAAGAGTTAGTTTCGAAAGAATTTTCTAGATTAATATAACTTGTAATTCAATAGCCTTTGGCAAGACATTTTAGAAGAAAGGAAATTAAAACCAATTTATGATATTTCGTTATCGTAATCAATCTTAGAGGAGACAATGATCTATCGCTTATCTCGACAATAGTTTCGATTATAATTATATTAGTAAATTCATGTCGATTTTAATACATCTCTCGAAGTTGGGAAATCTATTCATGGGATATTGCTAAATGACACGAAACTGTTCAGGTAGTTTTCAACACCAAACTATATTGTTGTACTTTACGTTTGTATCCTTTGATGGAAGAAAGAGAAAGGAAGAGACAGGGAGAAAAAGTGAGCAAAATGGACGTGAAGTAACAGGACGTGACTGTTCCGTTGCAGAAACTGTGCAGGAAGTACTTTCATTTCTCTTGCTGCCGAGTTAAAACCTTCCCCCGAGGTTTACGGCACCCTTGGTGGTTCGTCATTTGGAAGCTATTATTTTGCATCTATTCAATATGCTCATGCGCTTATTACTTCTACGAAATATTTTAAATAAAATTTATGAGAATATATCCATAAACATCTTTGAATGAGACAGAGTGAGGAACAAATCTAAGGCGGTCAGTGGATTAATTCACCAACTAATTTTGTTTTGTGTAGATGAATCAAATATACGGCTTTCAAAGAATATAGTAATAAGATGCATGGATGGGGACAGCATTATGCCCCAGCGCAAATGTGAGGGTAATCAGCCAGTTTTACTAAAATACATAAAGCAAAATAAACATGTACAGTACATGCATCAAATTAGCAAAGATAATATTTAAAAATATATAAATTTTGTAAGATAAAACCAAAACGTATGAATTTGAATTAAATTTTGCATCAGCGTATTTACGCATATTAATCTAGTTTTCAAGAAAGGATATACATTTTTTAAGTATTCAAACAACATACCGACGCAGATAGATTATCGGAACATGTTTAATACAATATACTTACCTGCTTGTTTGATACTATGGATATTTGACACATCATCATGTGACATATATAACTGTAAAATTCTTTCAGTGAAATATCATTAGAGAGCAATGTTCAGAAAAATAAAATTATTATTTTTACGTTTTATATATATTACTATTCACGTAAGCCTGATGATAATTATGAGTGTGTATATCTCTATAAACCGGAAAATGTATATGCAATTATACTTTCACACATATGAGTGTATATATGTGCGTATGTTTGTTTGTGTGATTCTGTATGTTTGTCTGTGCGTTTGTGTCCAAGTAAAGAGACAGATCGACAGACAAATAGGCAGACAGACAGACAAACAGCAACTTAAGCATACAGATAAATAGTTAGATAGATAAGAGAGAGACAAAAACAAAAAGTGATTGAGGAATTCTGGCCTATCTATCACTCTTGGAAACATCACTGTATAATTTTCTAGAATGAAATGTGTTATCGCAAAAGATAAATGACTTTTCAGTCGTCAAATCATTTCTGTATGATATATTTGATTGCGTTTTTCTAAAACTATTGTGACAGTTGTTGTGATAGAAATAGTGTTAGAAAAGGGATATGTAGAAAGAGTGCGGGTATTTCGCTCACATATTGTCTACTGTATCAGTGCAGTCTAAGCAATTTTTTGTACAACAGGCATTGAACTACTACTAATACTACTACTACTACTATCATCACAACCACCACTACCAACACCACCACCACTACTACTACTACTACCATGACCACCACCACAACCACCACCACTACTACTACTACTACTACTACTACTACTACTACTACTACAACCGCCTCCAATACCAACACTAACATTACCCCTACCATCTCTACTACTTCAATAATACCAATTCCCTCATGTATGTCCCTATAGCTAATAAATAAAATAAATATAATAAAAAAAGGAAACAACAACAACAATAATAATAACGAATTCAAATTTTGGCACAAGGCCAGCAAAAGATTAGTCGATTACATAGACTCCAGTAATCAACTGGTACTTATTATATCGACCTCGACAGGATGAAAGGTGAAGACGACCTGGGCGGAATTCCAAGTAAGTACGTATGTACGGAAGAAACGCTGCTAAGTATTTTCACCTGTGTTCCTAGGGATAATAATAATGATAATAATAATAATAATAATAATAGTAATAATAATAATAATAATAATAATAATAATAAGAAGAAGAAGAAGAAGAAGAAGAAGAAGAAGAAGAAGAAGAAGAAGAAGAAGAAGATGAAGAAGAAGAAGAAGAGGTCCAGTTTGTTGCGCTGAAGCACTTGATTTGACTGAATAAGGAAAATCTCACAAAATTTTACACATTTCCAGTTAAGTCACAGTTTGTACTTTTTGGCCGTACTTGGTGCTATCTTCCAACCCCCCCCCCCCACTTTTAACACGATTTCTAATGCAGAAAATTTGTTTTTCATCATGTCGCCTCAACTTATGCTGGTTTTGGACAAACCTAAGAGAATCGTTCACAGTATGAGCATTAGTTACATCAATTCCATTGCAGATTCAGCACAATGGACTCACTTGTTCATTCCCAAGAGCGACCCGCAACTTTATAAGCAAAATTTGGTCTTACACTGCAATCATAACGTTCTCAGTTTCCTTTTGAAACGATCCTTTCTTTTACCAGTCCCACTTACATCCTCCATCAACTTCATGGAATTGATTATGAAGTCCCTTGTTGGGTAGTTCTTCTCCAAGAACCTCTTGTACGTCATATTTTGTTATTTTCTTTCTCCCTTCTTTCAGTATGTTCCCTTCACTAGAAAGTTAACATATTCAATATGCACACTCTTCCACACGTATACCATTATTTCCTTCATGTCCTCTCTTTGTATATAGTTGATGAATGTCTGCACGTGAATGATGAATTCCATGCATGCTTAGAAATTTACTTAGCTCATCCTCCGCCCACTTAAAAATTCCAGCTCCATACAAAAATCTTTAAACAGCGCGGGACTATATTGCCGATATTAAGTTTCTTGCATTTAGCTTTGATTCCTGTCTTTCTCGATCATCAAAATATTCTTTCTTCGTCTTAACTTTTCTATCATCATGCATAATTCTATGCATCTAGTAATCTATTATTTTGATTTGTCTCATGTTCGGTCTTC
>NC_142928.1:46013337-46015837 GCF_046866305.1 Octopus bimaculoides
TTCTATTCCTCAAATAAATATAACGTCGTTAACGAAATGTAACGCATGTTTCTGCAACAGAACAATAATTATCTATTGACAGCAAAACGTATTTACTTATTGTTTAGAGAAATATTTAATAATTCTATAATATGCATAATTTTTCATCCATATATAAGATATTTTGATCCGTTTCTATACAAAATTATGAAAAAAATTCTCTTTTATTGGTGGAAATATATTTAAATACATAATCTTAATTTAATTTTTAAAATAATATTTTTTTTTTATTAAATGTTGAAAAATAACCAACATGTTAAGTGCATAAAATTGATTTGTCAAACGTCTTATTGAATATATCGATTTCTTATTTTGTCGGCCGTCTGTTTGTTTATAGATATTTCAAGATAAATATGAACATTCGGAGATCGATCAATTTGCAATTTCTTCCGAAGAGATGAACCTTAAAATATGTTGATGTTCCTCATACTTTCGAAGCAAAGCTCATAAAAATTTCCAAAATGTCTGCTGTCTATAATAGTAAATCATCAGGAAAAAAAATAGGAATAAATTTCATGGCTCAGGGATACGTTATTTGTCGTTTACTTTTTTTTCGTTGAAATCGATATATTTATACAGATTATGTCAATTTATTTCCAACATTTTTATTTGCGTTTTTATAAGAGGCATCGAAGTGAACATTAAGCGAATCATATGAAATTCATTTTCATGTTTATATATATTTGAGAACAATTTTTAATATACGTTTTATTTTTGATTTCATTTCATATATATATAAATATATATATATATGCATATATAAAGAACGTTAAGTTATTCAAGAACTATCGATTATTGATTATAGATGTTCTATATATAGTATTAAAAATGTTACATTACTCTACCTTTAAATGTCTCTATTTAAAAGAAGACATTTTCCCGAATGAACTAACTGAAAATATCCTAATATCGTCTGCTTATAAATCGCACGCAACATATTTTTCTTTCAGTATATTATGTAGAATAAAAATGTTAAATTGATCATTATCACATTTATTGATATTTTTTATAGTCAACTATGATAGTTGAACAGAAGCAACATCATCAATGTATCAAACATTGCTTTGATTTTAAAAAAAAAAAAAAACAGCGTCGTTGTTGATTTTCTTCTTTATTCTTTCACTACTACTACTACTACTACTACTACTACTACTACTTCGTCTTCTCATTTAAAATTACGGTTAGAGACAGAGTCAATAAATTGATTTACTGTCAGCTACGACATCATATTTTATTAAAAGTTCTATTAATTATGACCTGAAAATTATTTTCCTTTTAAAGCTACGGTATGGATTTATAAAAATATTTTCTCTAAGTGTTTACTGCTATTTTTTTCCTACTTCAATCTATTAAATAATATCTGTCGGGGAATTGTTTGGAATCTTATGTAAACAAGCACGATTCATAGAAGCGATTTAATTTTTTTTTAATCTATAAAGTAATTTAAATTAACAAAGAAATAATAATGAATCAAAAGGGTTTCATGTTAAATAATTTTTATTTAAGAAGGCTTATTTTACGTTTAAGACACAACAATGTACATATATATATGTATATATACATATCGATTTATTTTCCACAGAACCAGACGTTATGTAATTTTCGAAGTTAAAAATATGGCATTCGTAAAATTTTAATACTATAGACATAAAGCAACAATGAAAGAAAGTAAGATACCTGGTTTGGTGAAGCATTGCTTTTGCTTTTGTGACGTAAGAGAAAGTGAAAATGATCTAACCTATCTATTCAGCATTGAAATTCTTTTCCTTTTCAATTAATATCAGCTTCGTATGCATTAATTTCGATTATGCACATAGACATGTAAACACAGGAATTCACATCTGATGTACTACTGTGTAAGTTTATCAACATCTGGAATACAAGTGTGTGCGTATGTGTGCACGCGCTTTTGATTGTCTTTCTGTGTTGGTGTGTGCGCACTTTTTTTCCGTATTAAATTGATACATTATATTATTTGTATATGCATACGCATGCATATGTGTATATATATGCATGCAGAAATATACGTACGAAGACACGCACAGACATGCATACCTGCATACACACACAAACAAAAACACAAAAACACACACACTAACACACACATAAATACACACAAACAGATATATATATATATATATATATATATATATATATATATATATATATATATATATATATATATATATATATATATATATATATATATATATATATATATATATATATATATATATATATTTATATATATATATATATATATATATATATATATATATCACAATTATGTCTTGTTGTAAGTCAATAATATCGTGTTCCAAACAAAAGTGTGTATGCATTTTTAATAGTCATGATATACTGATCTGTCTTTCGGCGGGATATTTCCTTTCTTTCGTTGATGAAGTAAAAATAATCAATCCCCTTACATTCTGCAAAATTATTCTAAGGTCAGGCGTATAAG
>NC_142928.1:46020837-46040837 GCF_046866305.1 Octopus bimaculoides
ATTTAGGTTGCCTCTAGCAGGTTTTGAGGCACATTTACTGTGGACTTTCTTACATCACGTCTTATAATCCTCTCAGATTCCATAACCTTTAACGACATTTGTAAATTTTTATGAACGAAACGTTATTTCTGTTTGAAACTTCCTTTTCTTTGTTCGCGATTTTAGCAATTTGTGTGGTGGTCCTAGTGGTGGTGGTGGTGGTGATATTTTCCGTGTAAATTATCACCACCACTGCTGCTGCTCGTTATATTTCATGCTTCTTCCAACAAATTCTCATTATTCCTGACACTTCGACTCTGGTTGTTGTTGTTCTTGTTGTCATTGCTGTTGCTCCTCCTGCTATTACCACTATCATTCATATGTAGAGTGAGTGTGTGTGGGTGAGTGACAGTGAAAACAATTTCGCGTTCTGCATCTTCTCCCTCTTCCCTGCCCTGTTGACTTGCTAACAAAGACGAAGTCATATTAAATTTTGCAAATTTAAATGGAAAATTTATTTTCTTTTCCAGTGATTTTTCCCTAGCAGGTCAACAAAATAAAAATAATAACCTTGTTAATCAAACCAAGATGATCTAGATTAACTTACTCTCAAATATATAAAAACATTGCAACAATAACAGTCTTTTTAGAAGTAAAGAAGTTACACACTTAGCGAGCTGCAAAATACACAACCAGCGCTGGCGGAAATAATAATAATAATAACAACAACAACGACGACGACGACGACGACGACGACAACAACAACAACAACCACAACAACAACAACAGCAACAACGACAGCAACAACAACAGAACCTCTAACCGCTAATTTTGGAAATAAGAATGGCAGGCTTATGTACGATGGAATATTGCAGAATCTGTGGACAAAATGGTGAAATCGTATCATCGAAAATGATAATGCAAAGTTCGACATTGCTGTTCATCCATTCGATGTCCATAAATTAAGTATCAATTGCGTACTTGGTCGATGCAATCGACTAGTCCTCACTTCCTGAATTTCAAGACTTGTGCCTTTAGCAGAACACTTAATTATTGTAATTAAGGCGGCGTGCAGGCAGAATCGTTAGAATGACGGGCAAAATTTAGCGGAATATCGTCTGTCATTACGTTCGGATTCCAAATACTGCGAAGGTCGACGTTACCTTTCCTTTTTTCGAGGTTGATAAAATAAGTAACAGTTGAGCACTGGGGTCGATAAAATCGAGTTATGTCCTATACCGAGATTGCTGACATTTTGCCAGAAATTGAAACCATTATTAATAAGGTGATGAGCTATCAGCAACTTTCTGAGTTCAACTTTCCCCTTGGTCGAATTTGTATTTCATCATTTCGGGGTCGATACATTAACTACCAGTAAACCACTGGGGTCGATATCATCGACTAGAGCCCCGGCCGGAATGTCAGGCCTGTACTTGTAGTAGCAAGGGTTATTATTATTGTTGTTGTTGTTGTTGTGGTTGCTGCTGCAGTTGTGATTGTTGTTGTTGTCAATAATAGGCATTGAATTCCAACGCAGTGAAAACGAATATATACTACACAAGTGCAACGGACCTCTGCAGAATGTATGGGAAGAGGGTCTAAAGCGTGACTCACATTGTTAGTGCTTGTGAAAGTCTTTCGCAGATATAGAACAGGCGTATGCACGACAAGGTAACCCGAAACCTCCACTGGCTACTATGCCTTAAGTAGGGATATGAGGTTACAGATGCTTGGTATCAACATAGACCGGAATAAGTAATGGGGGTCGCAAAATTCGTCTGGGATTTTTACTTTCAGACAGACAAGCTGTTAGAGCACAGAAGGTCACATATAATAACCTTAAGAAGGGACAAACAACAGTGCCTAATAATTGACATGGCAGTGCTTGGAGGTCAACATACCGTCATGAAAGAAAGAGAAAAGATTGATAAATATGGAGACCTGAGAATTGAGATCGCTAAGATGTGACAGCCACGTGAGTCAAATGGAAAGGTTATCCCTATTGCCATGGGAGCATTGGGTTCAACAACACCTGATCTGAAAAAGCATCTGAAAATCTTAGAAATACCCTACAATCTAGATGTATTGCAAAAGATGGCATCACTTCGAACTTCACGCATATTGCGTAAAGCACAGTCGGAGGAACTTGTTGTGACTTGATGAACAGTACAAACCTCGGTAGGCACAGTATATTCAATTAAAAACCTCACGATACTGGGTACTACGTGATGACTTAAATAATGATGATGATGTTGATGATGATGATGATGATGATGATGATGATATTAATAATAATAATAATTAATTCGTTTTATTGGCCACAAGGGCTAATATCAATTAAAAACATATAAGGACAAAGACAGGACGAAGGTTACAAAAGGTTTTGTCCGAAAAGGTAGGAAAGTTCGTCTAAACAGAGGAAGAAAACGGAGAAAGATATAATAAACAAATAGATAAATAAATAAGTAAAACTCCCAAAGGGGGAGGCGCTTCGAAAAAGGAAAGGTTACACGTGGAAAAAACCCATAAAACTACGGGAGCCTGGTCAGAAAAATAAGAAAGGGGTATAGAGCCCTTTCTCCTTTTACGTTACTTTTTTTTTTTTTCTACAGATGTATTCTCAGAATTGGTCCGTGTATACTGGCCATTCTTCCAACAGCCACCCATCTTTCAACGAATTTGCTATGAGACAGCACTTCCCTCTCTACTCTCATCTTCCTTTTCAAGTGGAACTTGAAAAAGTTGATGAGGCCTTGGCCAAAGAGGAAAGTGTCTGTCTTTAGCCCTTTCAAACGGGTCCAGAATATCACCTCTTTCGCTACAGCCACTAGGCATAGGAAAATTGCCTTGCCCTCCCGGTTAAAGGAGGTCAGCGGGTCAATTCTCACGATGGATTCAGCTGATAGCCGGATCCGTCCTACACGTGACAGTAGCTGTTCGATATAGACCCACAGTTCAGCAATGCTCGGGCACTGGACGAGTGCGTGCAGAACGGTTTCGTCGTCCTGAGCGCACCTCGGGCAGGCCCGGTTGACGGCACTTCCGTGTCGGTAGAGTTTATCTCGAACAGGTAGCGCACCTCGGTAGCACTGCCAGGCGAGCGACCTTTGGAAATTATCCATGGGCCCCGGCCCGAAATTTTCCTGAAAATACTGTTTAGCTGATTATCTTCGACGCTAGAGTTTCCCCGAGAACGTCGTCGCACTTTTCTCCCACTAACCCTCTATAGAACGCTAGAGTGGAGCTACTACCGATCGCGCTGCCCGCCTGACTGAGGGCGGTGAGAGCTTGGCGGCACTCGAGGTGCCAAGCGCCCTCTCTCGGTCTACGTTTGATCCAGGACTGCAGCTCTGTTAAAGAAACGAGCTGCGGAAAATCGCGTCTGACGAAAGGCGACCACACCTGTTCACCGTCCAGGAAACGCTTGAGATGTCATAGCCTGAGCGCATGTTTGCGCATCAGCAACCACTGCATGCCAAGGCCTCCGTTCAGCGGCTGTTGACAGCAGATGGAGCGCCTGACCAGTGGTACTTGACCCTTCCACAAAAAGTTGAAGAGAAAGCGTACTATCTTGGTTAACCAGCGGTCGGGACAAGGGACGACGGTCAAACGGTAATAGATGACGGATGCGATGTACGCATTCGCCACCTCCGCTCGACCTTTCAAGGAGAGCTTTCTCTCAGCCCATTTCTGGGTGAGGTTGGCCACCTTGTTCGTGACTTCTTCCCAGTTTTTCTCTAACTGGAGGTCCGGACCGAACCAGACCCCGAGCAGTTTAACGGGTCCGTCTGTCCAGCACCCTACGACGCTGTTAGACGGCATGGACTTGCTCCTCCAGGTGCCTAGTTGCAAGCCCACTGACTTTTCCGCGTTAATTTTCGCACCTGTCACCGCTTCATACTCGTTTAGTGTCTCGCCAATCAGGTCAATATGCCTGTGGCTCGACACCATCACGGTGACGTCGTCGGCATAGGCAGATACGCTCTTTCCACATCCCAGATGGCGCGAGACACCCCTCAAAACCTCCAACTTCCACAGTAATGGCTCGAGAGTCAATACATACAGAAGGGAGGAGAGAGAGGACACCCTTGGCGAACCGAACGCGAGATGTTGAACGGTTCCGATTGATGGCCGTTCACCCGTATGACCGAGCAGATGCCGCTGTATAAAGCAGCTATCCACACGCGGAAGACCGGACCGAAGCCAGCTGCCTTGAGAACAGCTGCTAGGTATCGATGGTCGACCATATCGAAGGCTTTAGACTGATCTAAATTGATCAAAGCCCCACCCGCGCCAGCTTCGTTACCCACCCTCTCTATGATGTAGCGCATGAGATGGAGGTTGTCGTGGATAGACCTGGTCGGCACGGCGCATATCTGCGCCTTGCTGATCAGTTTGCCCACGACAGGCGCCAATCTCTTGAATAGCAGCTTGGCCAAGATCTTCAACTCTGTACTGAGCAGAGTGATGGGCCTAAAGTTCCCTATAATGTCCGCCTTGTATGGGTCCTTTCTTAGCAAAGCCACCACTCCTCGACAAATAAAAGCAGGAATTCTCCCGTTTTGTTGCCAGTTGCTGTAGACGTTTGCCAAGACGCCCGCAAACAAGTCTGCCATTGACGTATAAAGCTCGTAAGGCAGACCATCCAAACCCGGCGATCTACCTCTCGTGCAGCCTTTCATCGCTTCCTGTACTTCCCAAGCAGATATGGGTCCTTCGCAGCACTCGGCTTCGCTGGTCGAGAGTTGCGGCAGGCCGTCCAGGTGCACACCGAAGTCTGTTCCGTCGTCCGTCCTACCGTCGTCCTGAACAATTGAGCAAAGTGCTGCTGAAAGGCTGCACACATCTGCTTCGGTTCCGAAATCTCGCAGTCGTTCTGGTCCACCAAATACCGAATGGTCGCTCTGTTGCCACGCTTCGCCTCAAACACGCGGGCCCATCGAACGGCCTTAGTCTCCTCCCCGCTTACCGAAAGTGCTTTAGCTCTGACAACGCAGCCTTCATGTTTGGCATCAAAGTGTTGGTCGAGGGCCAACTTCGCTGCTAACACGTCGGTTGCGATGCCTGTCCTAAGAGCCTCGTCTAGTTTGTTAACTAAATCCCGCTCCGTTTTCTTACGTTCTACAGCTAGAGCCTTACTAAACCTAATTGATTCTGCACTAATTGCCCGCTTCAGGGCGAACCACCGGTTAAAGCCCTCTTAACTAATAAACTAATCCGGTCTCTGTAGGCTTTGCACGCCGTTATCGACGCGTTTAGCTTCCAGTAACCGGGGCCTTGTCTATGGAGCCTATCTAAGTCGACCGTACAGATCACGAATTTGTGGTCCGTGTAGCCGACTATGTTGAATTGTGGACACCCTATGCTATCCGTATCCGCTGGCGTACAGAAAATTCTATCTAAGTACGATCTAGACGACCCGATGCGATTAGTCCAAGTCCACATTGGCACATTCGAGTTGTCTAGTTGATTCCTGTCGGAGAGCTGAAAGCGTTTGAGCAGGTTGGCGAGGCTCTTGCATCCACCTTTCCTATTAGATGCTCCCACACCCACCGTATCGATACGATTGTCTAGGACAGCGTTCCAGTCCCCAACTAGCAATAAAGTGCGAGAAGTACCTAGGAAAAACTCCAGACGTTTGAAATAATCCGACTGCCCTGCTCCTGTCGGAGCGTAGGCAGCCAGTAGTCTGAAAGCAGCGCCGTCACTACTATCGACGTCCAGGACCACCAACTTACCTTCCGGATCCAGGAAGACTGCCCTTATTTTCAAGTCTAGGCCTTTCCGAAATAGCACCGCAGTACCTCCACCACCCGCTCCCGGCCGACACGGAGATACGAAAATCTCGTATCCGCTAAAAAGGGCTGCGAGTTCCTGCGGGTTAGAAAGCCTGGTTTCGCTAATGGCTGCTACATCTACACTGTAAGACCTCAGGTCGTTCAACAGGTGACCTTGTTTCCAAGGCGACCCGAGGCCTCTCACATTTATGCTTCCGATTCTGAGAATTACCATGTTGTTTAAAAAACGAAAATATTAGAGGAGAAAAGGATCTACTTACTGTTTTCTGGTGGGGTGGCTCCCCTATGTTTCCGTGTGGGTGTTTCCACTAAATTCTGATAAAGGCTTTGGCAGAAACTTCTCCCTAGAGACCCAACATCATTCGGAAACTTTTCTTTTATTTTATTATAGTTTTCTTTGGTTATCTTTAGTGTGAGTATGTGTGCTGGTGGTGCGTTGTGTAAGGGTATAATGAAATTTGTGGTGTTTGCATTTGTACTGTTTTTTAAAAAGTTTAATAAGTGTTCATTTTTGGTGTTGATGGCTGTTACGGTTGTGGTGTGTGTGAGTGTTAGTGTTTGCGGTGGAGAAGGTGTTACTATTTGTTGTGAGTGTGTGTTGTTGTTGGCGATGATGTTGGGAAGTTCACCTTTTTCGGGCCTCCCCTCTTTGTCAATTGTTTCTTTTGTCTTTCTTTTTCGTTTTTTTTGTTGGTGGTACAGTGTGCCACTTCCCTTTTTCACTATCAGTGCTCGCACAATCCGAGCTGATCTGATATGGAAAGGGAATGTTTGTCGGATCTGGCGAGGATTCTTTTACAATTTCTGTTGTTGTTGTTGCTGGTTCTGTTATCTTCTTTGGTGTGGAGGTTCTTGGTGTTGGTGTTGGTTTGGTGATGGCTGGAGATGGTGGTGTCGCTTTTCGTGGTGTTGGTGGTGGTGGTGTTGATGGTGATGGTGTTGGTGGTGTGGAGGCTTTTGGTTGTTATTGTTGTTGTTGCTGCAATTTTCTATTTTTGTCTGCCTCCATTCTTTGCTTGTAGATGGGGCAGTCTTTTTTTAGGTGTTTTTCACTGGTGCAGAGGTAGCACTTTGGTCTGCGCCCCTCTACAGCAATGTGTATTCTACTGCCATCTGGCAGGTTTATTGCGTCGGGTATGGTATTTATGCTATCTTGTTCAATCTGAACAAGGAGTTGCATTTCCATGCCCAACCAGTTCTCTCTCCCTGAGTATTCGAAAAAGTAAACATTCATTTTTTCCCCCTAAAAACATAGTTTTCTCTGTTTGGACATACAAAAAAGACCATCTTTGGTAAAGCTTAAAACTTTGTCTGAAAATCTTACTCTTGTCTTTTCTTTCCTTTCTCTCTGAGTATTCAAAAATATAAGCATACTTTTCATTGCAAAAATACAACTGTTTTCTCGAACTGGACATACAAACGAACATCTCTAGAAAAGTCAACTTTAATTTCTACAATATTACCTTTATTTTTTTTATTTTCTCCCTGACTAGCTGAAATATACAATAACATAAATGCACGTGGGAAAAAAAAAAAAAATAAAAATAATAATGATAATAATTAATTCGTTTTATTGGCCACAAGGGATTATATCTTCCCCAATAATAATGATAATAATAATTAATTCGTTTTATTGGCCACAAGGGCTAATATCAATTAAAAACATATCAGGACAAAGATAGGACGAAGGTTACAAAAGGTTTTGTCCGAAAAGGTAGGAAAGTTCGTCTAAACAGAAGAAAACGGAGAAAGATATAATAAATAAATAGTTCCTCTCTCGTGGAACACAACTTCGCTATTCACAAATAATACAGAAGAGAGTAAGTTGGCCCCTTCCTTAACTTTTCTTAAGGTCAAGGTCACTGTTGCTGTTGTTCGCTGCTAGTAGTAGTAGACATTTGAACTCTTTCTGACCGATCGGATCCCATCCCATTCCAAAAAGAATATTACACGAGCTGCACTTACTACTACTACTACTACTGCTGCTGCTGCTGCTGCTGCTGCTGCTGCTGCTGCTGATGATGATGATGATGATGATGATGATGATGATGATGGTGTTGCTGCTACCACGGCTGCTGCTGTCACTACTACTACTATTACTACCACAGCTGCTGTTGCTGCTACTACTGCTGCTGCCACTACCGTTGCTGCTACCACTAAGATTACTACTACTACTACTACTGCAGCTGCTGATGCTATCACAACTAATGCTACTACAGCTGCTGCTGCTACTAATATTACTGCTGCTATTGCTCCTTCCACTACTGCTACTATTACCACTGCCACTGCTGCTGCTGATAGTGATATTGCTGCTGCTACTACAACAACTGGTGGTGGTGCTGCTGCTGCTAATAAAAATTAAAATAAATAATAAAAATAAATAAATACATACAATAATAAATAAACAAATAAATAAAATATTTTTAAAAATGACAATTTAATAATAATTTAATTTTACTTTAAAAGAAAAGAAAATTTCAAACACTACACCGAATCGCTTGTCCAATGGCTATTCTGGAAGCGCACTCGACAGGAGGCTGTTAGCATGACGGCGAAAAATATTCAAATGGCAGAATGTATTCCCCTAATACGAACCTGGAGCGTTACTTAAACGGGATTTGTCCCAATTTAACCCCCAAAGTTCACCACTGATCTCGATTACTGGGACTGTCTTAAAGCCTTGAAACTCTACTCTCTCCAGCGCCGCCGCGAGCCGTACATTATTGTACCATGGGGAAAATATACCGCTAGCATTGCCCAAACGACCTGAACATTAGTTTCAAGGTTCATCCAAGGCTGAGACCACCATCCATACATCCCCTGACAATTCAGGATCACAACATGTAGGTATACTGCGACATAATTTCTTTTCCTCAACAGGCCATGCCCTGTTTAACATTGTCCCAAAACTGATTAAAGAGGTTAAGGATCCCGTCACCTTTAAACGGAGTCTGGACAGATTTCTTCAAGAAATATCAGATAATACGAGATACCTGGATACAACTCACTCAAAAAGAACTCACTACTTGAATGGACCATAAACAAAACTAGACCTAAAAAGGATTTAGTTAATCCTATCAGGTGGTGCTATTAATTTAGACATGCCTAGTCCAATCTTTGGTCGAAACATATCCAAGTTTTATCTAAGTTTTTACCTCATTAATCATTTCTAGTATAGGTATAAGGCCTGAAGCTTTTGGGGAAAGCGGGCAAGTCGATTAAATGGACCCCAAGTGTTGGCTGGTATTTCTTTAATCGAACGAGAAAGGCTGTGACGCAAATTGACACATCTGAATTTAAACAAAGACTGAAAAGGCGGAAGAAATGGCGCTATGCATTTCGTCAGGTGTGCTATCAGTTCTGCAGTCCACATTTTTAAGTTTCATTGCACCATCAAATCTAATGCAGAGCGGCAAAATGAAAAGACAAACTGTTTTATTTTCTTAAGCATCAATTCAAATGATCTACATGCATTTAAATATTTATTACTCTATGCATATTGTATATGTTTGTTTATATGTGTGTATGTACGTATGTATATTTTTGCACTGTCTTAAGAAATGCTTAAAATCTGCCAGTCGTATATGACGTAATAAATTGCGAGCATTCGTCATACTGTAATTTATATACAGGTGAGTCTGTGTGTGTGCGCGTGCGTCTGGATATGTTACATGTATGTGTGTATGCAAACTAATTCAGAGATACGCATGTGTATATTTAAATATCCATACATATAAGTGTATGTTTCTGTTCATGTGTGTGCGTGTGTGTGTGTGTGTGTGCGTGCGTGCGTGCGAGTGTGTAAATATTAATGTATTGCAATGTACAGATACATTTTACATACCATTCTTTTTAATTTGTACTTTCCATAGTCGTTGTTTTCTCTTGTCTTAAGTCCACGTCTTGTCTTTCTTTCTACAACGGAACATTGTTATTATGTTTTCATAAAAATATTACAGATTATATAGGCAGCAACGGGAACAATAATTAATAATTATCAATTAAACGATGTATGTGTGAAGTTCTTCATTTCGATTTTCGCACAAATAGCAGAGTTTTGAATTGCGGCAATAATCAATAAATAATACAAATAACTCAGTTTTCATTTAGCTGTTTATTTACATTTTCCCTACAAATTAATGGAATTATTTAACATAGTAGCTAATGAGATCATTTTTCCACTGAAATATATCAGATGAGCATATAATAAATGATACCATGTATACAGCAGATGATATTTGTGTAACTGTATGAAAATTATTTCGTCAGTTCTTTTACACTATAAAATATCTATGCTACACAAAATTATATAAAATATATATTGAAATGCAACACAGATGTTTACTGAAATAACAATCGCTATCAAGCTGACGAAGTTTATTGACGATATTCATGTATCTATGATATACTACTGCTACTGTGAATATTTTCCCACTTCTTCCTTAGACTATGTTAGTGAACTGGTGGAAGCGCATTGGCCCAGTGGTTAGGGCAGCGGATTCGCGGTCGTAGGATGGCGGTTTCGATTCCCAGACTGGGCATTGTTAGTTGTTATTGAGCGATAACATATAAAGCTCCATAATGATCCGGCAGGGTGTGATGGCGAATCCTGCTGTACACTTTCACCACAACTTTCTCTCACTCATTCTACGTGTTTCTGTTGTACCTGTATTTCAAAGGACCAACCATATCACACTCTGAATCTCCCCGAGACCTACGTTAAGGGTACACGTGTCTCTGGAGTGCTCAGCCACGTGCACGTTAATTTCACGAGAAGGCTATTCAGTTGATTGGATCAACTGGAACACTCGTTATCTTAACCGACGGAGTGCGCTAGTAATGCTACCTGTCTGATGAAAAAGTATTATATACCCAAGTATGACTTGTAACCATAGAAGTCCCAACTATTGTATGTACTACGAAATACAATACGCTCATTGTTTTATCATTTCGCTCGCACCAAATGAGTAAAATGGGTTCGATGTTAAGTTGATCATAAATTTGTTGGGGATCCCAGAAATATTGTAGAAATTTTATATTTAGTTACGCTTCATTTGATTTTAGAATTTACCTTTCGTATTCGAACAAACATAAAGTGGCATTGAATCGGCGGAATTTGAAATCAGAACCCATACATACGACGCATGTATTGCATGACATCTTTCTCAATGCTGTATTGAATATGTCATCTTGTGACTTGAACATGTTTTGTTGGCATGAATTAATCGGTACTATATTTATTTAATGGAAAACAGGTTTATTTGAAGAAATAATATTTATTGAAGAAATAGTATAATCATTTATTTGAATAAATAATATAATCATTTATTTACCCTGCGCAAATAAGCGAAGCATGGTATTCTAGTCACCTGTCCATAGATAGGTATGCGATTCTATTTCTGTATGCGTGTGTGTGTGTGTGTGTGTGTGTGTGTGTGTGTGTGTGTGTGTGTGTGTGTTTGTATACAGGGATAGATTTGAGGGCTTCGTTTATTTATGAGTTGATTTCTTAATTTCGCCGGAGTATAAGTACCTCTAATGGAATAAAATAATAAAATAAACAACTTAAATTTTAAAAACAAACTCAAACTTACAAATTTACCGATAAGCAATTAATCATATTTATATCCTACAGTGAACTACAATACTTTTTGCTTCGCTTGCCATCATTGGAAGACGTTGAAAACAGTTATCAAGTTGTGTGCAATATTTTTTATATGTATTTCATTTTTGTTCACTTTCTTTTCCACAATCATGATTATTATTTGAATAATCATTTATTTAGTCATATGCAAATTTTACTCGTGTGCGTTTGGAGTAAACATCGATGAAGTCTGCTTTTAGCTGTAAAATACTTAGGATTCTCATCCTCTTTTAGTCAAACACTTACGAAGCTTGATTCAGTTCAATTAAAAAAACAAGGATAAGCAACGCATTGTAAGCTACACTATGATGTCAGAGAAAGATTATCTGTGCGCAGCGTATGCATCATCCCTCCGATGCCTTTGTTGTGTTCATTATTTTTATACTGTTAAATGTAAAAATATGATTTACAAGAGAAGCCTTAATTAAAATTTCACAAATATATTACATTTATTAATTAGCCAATAACATGTGCGACCGTGTTTCTGAGGATTATCATTAATCAGAAGTCGGGAAAGTTACTGCGTCCACTTGTCTAAAACTACTGTGCCTCTAAACATTGGACGCTAACATATTATAAAGATAGTAACTCTGACATTGTTGTGATACATTCATTTTGGGATAATCCATGTATGAATGTCGATGTGAAGTGCTTAAATACTGATTTCTTTGTTTGAAGCCTGCACAGCTTTAAACGTGATGTTTTTTCTTCAATGCAAAATAATCAATAACATCCGTATGTATTTCTTCATATAGAATTGATCTAAATTTATGGAGATATTAATCAATAGTTTTCAGAAAATTAATAATATATTTAGAGCTATACAAGTAATATCATCTTATATAGGTAAGTATGTTCTGTGAATTTCCGAGTGTGACATCATTTATCTAAGTAATATGAATAAAAAGTATTAGTAATATTTGATACGGTAAGTATCACACATGAGACTTTCTATTATTTAGTTCAGTTAGAGTGATATTTTCACTGAATTTGTTTTGTCAGACAAAGTGCTTCATTTAATTTCTTCCGCCATTTACCTTCAAATATTTCAAAGGTCAAACCTGGATGTCATTACTTCGAGTTCAGTACAATAAAATACCTGTCGATAAAAATTTCACATCATTTTTATTCTGCGATGAAACCTCGCAATAATAAGTTATGCGATTTATTTTCACATAAATAATATTTAATTGCTGGTGCCATATTTCATGACTGATATCATGTAAGACATTAAAAATCGTTATGAAAACTGGATCTTAGTTCAAATACCACCGAATCTACTTTGCCGTTTATCCTTTCGGGGTGGATAAAAAAAAGCAGTTTAGCATTGGGAGGGGGGTCAATGCCGTCGACTTACACCCTCCCCGGAGATTGCTGCACTTGTGCAAAAATTTGAAACCGATATTAATTAAGACAATTTAGATATAATTAAAGTTTATCACCTACGATATAACGATGTGATTTTTGCTAAGAAAAATAACTTGTAATAGTTTTTACCTGTGGACACCTAACTGAATAATTAGTTTTAATTTCGTAATGCACTCTCTCTTTTATATAGATAGTTATATTCATTTCTGAATAAAGAGAAATATATATATATATATATATATATATATATATATATATATATATATATATATATATATATATATATATATATATATATATATATATATATATATATATATATATATATATATATATATATATATTAGCTACTAAAGTGGTAAGTATTTTTTTCTAATCACTGGGGATATTTTGCCCAAACACATAATTTATTGCATATTAACTAAAAGAAATTATGTACTGATTATCAAAGACTGATGGGTATCTCAACTTATGTTAATTCACCAATTTTGTTTAATGTATATGTGTGAGATTAATTTTTTTATCGCAGACATTAATTGAAATTGTACTGCTGGCAGAAAAAAAAAATTAATATCTAGAGTGATTTATATATTTAGAGGCACCCGTTTTTCGTTCTAGAGAACTAAGCCGTTAATTGTTACATACTCTTCCTTTTTCATTCCACGTTCTCTAAATAGGAGGACAATAATCATTGAATTAAAATAGCATCTGACACGGTGCTTGGATGAACTATTAAATATTGTGTACTTGGAGCTTTTCCGAATACAGTACTAGTCTCTATATATAGTGCAATTCCATACAACCGCTTCTATATTCTTATGTGTCATATAACTCTATGCAGCTCTAAAGAAGACGAATGGTGATTTCATTGGAGAATATTAGGTATGCAATAATTGAATATTTAGTAGTATGTCTAATAAGAGCACTTCAGTCATTATCTCCCTGCTAGCCGTATTTAGCCCACATAATTTGAATAGGGACATTGAATGAAATTTTACCTCTAATAAATATTGTATGATCGTGCGTACATATTGTAAATCATTATTCAATAATATTGGCGGTTTACAGTAAAAACTGAGAGTGCCAGGCAAAATTTCTTCGGCATATGATATAGCTTTTGAAATAAAGATTGTGTCGATGTTTGAAATAATTTTTCAGAAAAATCAGATATAATTGAGTAGTCAGGCAAAGTAGGTGCAGTGTAAACGATCGACGTATTTCCCTTTTTAGTTACACTGCATTTAAAGGTTTAGATTTTTCTTGTTCGATATTGATAAATCAATAACTGTATAGCTTATCATTTATATTGTTCCCTACATCTTAATACATTTCGGTCGTAATAGATTTATATTATTGCAAAATAGTGGATAAAGAATACTTTGTAATGTAGGCAAAATTTTAAAGAATATTTTGAAAGAGATATTTGATAATATTGACAGTTACATACTTATATTAAGAATCCAAAATGTGCTCGAAGAGACATAATGTAAATGTTTTAAACGAATATCGCAAATATTCTCTACCGTGCTGTAAAAATTATGTCATTCGAGGAAACCATAATGCCAGAAATATTAATTATAGTTATCAGTATTACACTTCTAAAACCTGACATTCTTTTTCCATATACTACAAAAACGAGAGTCACTTCTGTATGATCGTTTGCTAATCAATATTAAGAATCGATTTCTGTTACATATTTTATTATATTTAGTGTACTTAATTATTTTGTATTTAGAAGGAACATCTTTTTTTGTTAATAATGAAATGTAATGGAAATCTTCCATTTAAAAGGCAGCATAATTTCTTAAGAAATCAACAATCCTAAATAACAATCAACAATCCCAAACATATATGAGATCTTTAATATAATAGTCATGAATGTGATCGATGCCACAATATGCACATGTTTTATTAGTATAAACTTTGACAGGTTTGTTTTCAAATCAATCGGTATATTAATTATCAATTATCTAGAAACTTGGCTGTGCATGTTATCTACCGTTATTCATGGCTCAAATCAATAGATTCCGTTCTATATTAAATCGTATTTAACGTCTCAATGCATTACTGTTTAGAAAAAAAATTAACATGCATATGAAAGTAAGTACACAAGGCAATATATATATATATATATATATATATATATATATATATATATATATATATATATATATGAATGCATGTATGTATATATATATATGTTTGTGTTTGTGTGTATGGATACACATCTGTGTATAAATGTTCTAATTGTAGCATGTGTTGTATTATTCAAAAATAATAAATACACATATTTTTCGTGAAACTGAGGTGTGGCATTTTAATTAATATTTATTTCACGGAAGTTCTCATCCAATAAGAAGAGTACACATATTACAATATATTCCATATTTCATCCCTGTAAGATCGATATAACGGACAGCAATAATATCTATGACTGAAATAATATGACTAAACCACTTTCTTTTCAAAATATCGTTTTTGTGTGTCTCTGAAACAAAGCAATTATCTAAAAGCATCCGCTGAAATCATTATTAAAACAATTTTCATCTATGCTTTTAATGTTAAAATTGTTATACTCACATTGAAACAATATTATATATATATCTGCATGAATACGTATATACACATGCGATACATACATACATTCATACATATATATATATATATATATATATATATATATATATATATATATATATATATCCATATTATTTACTTCTAATAATTCAGATCTAGATTAAACACTCGTAAATCAATCAGTTGAATAAAAACACAGATAAAACGCTGAATGAAGACGTTGTACTTTAAGTATATATGCATGTATATATATATATATATATATATATATATATATATATATATATTCATTTATGCGTTTGTATTTGGATGTATGCATGTATATATGAATCTCTCTATATTTTCACCCCCTCTCTCTTTCTCTCTCTCTCTCTCTCTTTCTCTCTCTCTCTCTCTCTCTCTCTATACATACATATATATATATATATATATATATATATATATATATATATATATATATGTATATATAAAGACATACGAATGTGTGTATGTATATGTGTTTGTGAACATTGAATTCTATAATGATGTATAGGTATATGTGTACCAGTATATATTATTGTATGTATGTATTGTATTGAACTATAAATTCTGTACATAAAGTACCCCTACGGCTGTTTTGCAAGAACGTCTATTTAATGCAACAATAAGACTGACTTCTTTTCATCTCTTCCAATCCGTCATTGCTTTTATTTTCATTCGATGTTTTACCGTCACCAAATTTTCGCATGCAATAATTGTAGAGACATTATAATCATAGAGCCGTATGGGCGGGAATCCTTCGCAAGCTCTGCTCTCTTGAGACAGAGAACATTTTTACCTCCTCCATTATAACATATTTTCACCGCCTGTACTTTTCAGTTATTTCGATTGAATTTTCTAGGAATTTCTTTTCTACACTTGTTCATTTCTATTTCCTTTTACATTGTTCCATACATACTAACTTCAAGATTATTGATTTACTCATAAAAGCATCACAAAAATAAGAGACAAAAAAGTCAGTAAAATGCCAACGGAGTTATGTAGAAATAGTGAATAAGAACGAGTATTTGAAGAGAAAGTTAAGGATGTGGAGAAGGAATAGAACGCGCTTGAGAGGAATGAGAGAGGAGAAGGAATATAATTGCGGGATGGAAATATCTTAACATCTGAAAATCAAAGTAGCTTTTGTTAGTTAAATAGATTTTTTTTTTGTAAATGTAACCACTTCTAAAGAAGTTGAATTTCGATGGTTTTAGAAATATTATAAACTGTAGTACAAAGACCATTCAATTCAAAATGTAATTCGTTACTTATCAGTACAAAATAACAAAAAGTAATTCAAGCAATAAACTAGCTGCAACTTTAACAAAACATATTTGTTTCCGTTTGTTAAATAATTTTTAAAATCGATTCAATTGGCTGATTCAATTACTAGCGACATTGCACACACTAAAACTAATATTATGTATTTTTGTTTGATTCTATATACGAAAAGGAGGGACGAATTAAAATTATATTCAATATTGTAGTGGAACATTGTTCAGCATATCACATCTTCCATTATGTTCACAAGCTGGGTGTTTCTTATTGCAATTTCATAATTCATAGTTAAATAATGAATCACCTAAATGTGTAAATCTCATAAAATATATTCGTGTATACTTGGATTTCGTGCCCATATTCCACAAGATGTATTGATTTCTAAAACAGGCACAGAATCAGAAATTGAAGTAGGGAGGTAATACTTAAAGCAATAACTTGAATACATCGTTCCTGAAATTATGAAAATGAAACCGAAATTTAGTGGGATTTGAACTTTTTACGCAAAACGGCAACAATATTTTTCTGTTATAGTATCCTGCTGTGGAAGAATTTGTCAAATTAACTAGCTAGATTTTAAGGTTTGAATACTGCTGAATAAATTTTAGATCGTATGTATATTTTAAATCTCAGTAATATATAATTAGTAACAAGATGATTGTGCTTTGACGCATGTATATCAACAGCTATCCCGAACAGATTGTGTGTAATTACATACAATATATATATACTACTCTAGAATTTATACACTGTTATTTTTTCTTTCGCAAGATATGTTTTCAAAACAAATGTCGATAAGGTTTAACTAAAAGAATAACCCATTATTCAATTAGGAACTTTCGTTGGTTAATTGTACCAGCAGTTCGAAGTGTAGATTTCCCTATAGTCTCTTAAATTGATGATTTAGAAACAGTTCCTGAAGTACTTGATCCAACAAACTTCCCACATGTTCATGTAATTGGATGTAACCAAGATGATAGTGTCATTGGTGCTGGAAATAGACATAAAAGAATGCATTGTAAAGACAATGTTAAGCTTGAAGTTTTTACTAATATTTTTACTAATATCCGTGTTTCCCATGTTAGAACATTACGTTGTTATTTTAATAGATAAGGACATCTCTAAAAGAAGTAATACATTTTCAAATTTAACTTATTTTTCAATGGGAAAATATTACCGTTTCCAGAGACTTCAGCATATCTGCAGGGTTAAGAATGTCACTTTGAATATACATACATAATAACCTATGAATTCGGTGAGTGTTGTCGAGGATGATGAATCGATCTACTATAAGTCACATTATCACATGTTATATGTTGTCACAGGTGATTTTAATTTGCTCCGAAAGGACTTTGCGAGGATGATCAAAGTGATTTATTTTACAAGTGAGGATTAGTTCTGAATTTCTCTTCATTATTGACGTCAAGCAGTTTTCATAATATACGTAATGCCTATCACACGTTTGTGAGAGGGACGAATTTGTAGAGTCGTTGCAGCGCTAGAGAAATGATTTAAGAATGTTTTCCGGTCCCTTTCAATCCCGTCCTGGTAGATTTTCCTCACATCATTTAAGGCAGAGAAAATAAAGGAACATCGCAGTATTGAGGTAGATAATAAACGCTCCCGCACGTTTGCAGCATGTGGATGACTAATACGAATATAAAATCCATTGGTTATCAATTTCTTTGCGAGCAACTGGTGTGTAAGTATGATTAATTTTCTCAGTTATCGAGCGTAATAATCAATGTAAATCGACCATTATTACCTATACTTAATAATGAAATACTTATCAAGGTATGATATAATTCATATATATATATATATATATATATATATATATATATATACATATATATATATATATATATATATATATATATATATATATATATATATATATATATATATATATATATATATATATATATATATATATATATATGTGTGTGTGTGTGTGTGTGTGTGTGTGCGTGTGTGTGTGCGTGCGTAATCATATACATATACCTCTATATATCTCTATGTATTCCTATCTCTCAACACACACACACACACATATATAGATGCATAAACCATAAAAGTAATGCATTTAACCCCCTGCCATCCTTGAGATTACAGAAGTTCCTATATATTAATTACATATTATTTTATACGTCTGTATTGATATGCAAGCTACACATTATACAATGCAATTGTATCTTAACAAATCAGTGCAAAGGAACTAACTCATCAGATCACTGGTGATCTGATGAATTAGTTGTTGTAAACAGTCATGTTTACAACAATGCTTCAGCTCTCAGTCCGGTTTTTTAGCTGCATAGAACCCACCATTATAACCCGACATATTGGATCAATATGTCGTCCGCTAGCCGCGTCAGCTAGGGGAGTTTTCTTGATACCACATGATTCTATGAATCTATATATTACCCTATTGGAGCGCAGTGTTTGCTAAGCTATAAACATGAGAACACCAGAACACACCAAGATTCATCATGTAGCGATGGAGATGAGTTAAATGTGTTTTTCCATCAGTAGTATGTATCTGTCGACGCTTAGAGTATGGAATTGCATTTCGTTTAATTATGCAAACAATATGTTAGACCTAGAAATATATTGCATACTCCCTACATAGACACATATATAACACACTACTTAAGCTTATACATAGAATGCCACTCCATCAAACTTGTATGATTGATTAACGATACTGTACCTCACTTAGCCTGGTTGGTCTAGCTTTGAGTGAGTCATCCTTCTCAAAGATGGGTGCTATTGTGCATCGTACTGAGGCTGTTTATTTGGCATAATGAAATAAGGGCTTTGGGTTTGACTTAATGTTTTTAATTTCCTAGGCTTTTTTGTCTGGTCTCTCATTCACATATGATTGTTGCAGGCTTTTTTCAATCTCCATCAGTGTTGATTTTATGTTGGATCTTTCATTACATTTGGAGTGCTGATTGAAGCGAATTGCAACCTTCATCCGTCGTCTAATGAGGATCTTCCTCTTTCTTAGAATCTTGTTCCTTTTTATGCTGACCTTGTGCTCTGGGATATATTTCTGGCATATGGTTTGCATAGCAGACATGAAATATTCTAGTTTCATGCTAATGTCTAGTATGGAGAGACATTTCGGCTAGTCCTATCTGAGGATTTCTTTTTGGATCGGTTTCCAGGCTGCTTTGAGAAAGGTCAGATTGGAGAGATTTTGGGTGCTTCCTTTAAGCTCTATGTCTCTGGCTACTTTTGGTCCATACAAAGACAGCTCTATTATGTTGTTATCCGAAACTAATGTCGGCGTCACTTTTACATCATGAACGCAATAGGTATTATTTGTGAAG
>NC_142928.1:46043337-46045837 GCF_046866305.1 Octopus bimaculoides
GTAATAAACTTTCTCACCTTCCCAAGAGTTAAACTAATATACCTGTTTGTCGTTTATCCACTTGTCTTCGTCATTTGTTTTTGTGTAAATTCAACTATATATATATATATATATATATGTGTGTGTGTGTGTGTGTGTGTGTGTGTGTGTGTGTGTGTGTGTGTGTGTATGTGCGCGTGTGTGTGCAGATATATACATCTGAAAGATCCTAGAAGGGCTTATACCAAATTTTGGCATTGAATTTTACTCAAACAGCAGAACGTGGTACCACTGCATAGTGCCAACTATCTCAGCATCGCCATGAAAACGCAGGATCAGATACTTTATCAGCTTAGGTTTGATTGCGCACAGTACCCATCTAAAGTGCCTAAGAGACCTGCATGGCATGGTTGTAAATTACTTTAATGCAAAAGTGGATCGCTTCCTGTCAACAGTTCCAAACACGCCTACCTCACGGCAGGAATAACAGTTTAGGACAGAGGCATCAATCTCCCTCATTGACCAAATATCATACATGGTTCCAGATAGAGGTGTAGAACAGTCAAGGGCGGTACCCTAATATCACAGCAGCTTTGACGCTGAAACATTTTAAAGATTTAGAGATCTAAAGACTTATGTATGTATGTATATATATATATATATATATATATATATATATATATATATATATATATATATATATATATATATATATATATATATATATATATATATATGGGAGAATATACAAAAAATAACAACAGACGAGGACAGGTGGTGTAAATAACAAAAGTATATATTAGTATGACGCTCGGGAATACGGAAAGTCTTTGACGTTTCGAATATATACAGAGAGAGAGAGAGAGAGAGAGAGAGAGAGAGTTAGAGAGTGAGAGACAGATAGTGAGAGAGATACACACACATATAAATATCTGTATATATGTTTGTACATATACATATATATATTTATATATGCACACACACACACACACACACACACACACACACACACATATATATATATATATATATATAATTTTTTTTTCTATATTATTGTTTTATATATTATTTTCTTCATTTTGTACTTCTTTGTAAAAAAACATTTTCATTTTCCTATTATTTCTCCATGTGCGGTTAACACAGCCCCACAATTTACTGACTTGTACCTTCTACCACACGTGTGATACAGAATGCCACCTAAAAATAACCCCAATCTTCCAGAGAACGTCACCAATGAGACCATCCTAAAAGAACTCAAAACACTTAACACACACCTACTCACACTTTCCAGCAAAATTGATGAACTTCTCCTTCAAACCCAAGATATCCCAGTAAACAACCCACATCAACATCTTTCGGATAAAGTTAATGAAAATCTAAATGAAATTAACACTACACTAAAAACTTTAATTACCAATTCATCATGGAAGGAACCACATACATCATCCAACTCACAGAATGAACACACTTTAACTCCAGCACTACACATCAAAAACCAGATCAAATCTACCTGGACCAAGAACCTGCACAACAGAAAACTCCTTTTCTGGAACATGCTTAAAAACCACAACAAAGCTGAAATTTATGACAAATGGTTAAACTCTTCTCCCATCATACTACCCCGTAAATTCCAAATTAAACACATCACAGATGAACCAGAAGGACAACGCTATCTAAGAGAAAAACTGGCATCTGAAAAGATGAAAACTGAAGTAGAACTTTTAAAACTCAGAGCACAAAATCACGAACAAAAATACACAAAAATTGATGATGAGATGCTCTTCGAACTTACCACACACTCCAACGAGCAATCCCTCGAACATGTTATTAAGCTGTGGAAAGATGAATGCCAATAGGAAGAACTAACTTCCCTTAAACACTGGGAAAACAACAACACATTCCTCCATAACTATGAAACACAATTCATATTAAACATCAAATCAAAAAAACCCTTCACAAAAGGACCAACAATACATACTACCACTGCTCCCCACAAACACCACCCCAAACCACACTACAAACACACATACCCCCTACCTCCCTCCATACCAAACACATCCTCTTCCAACCCTACAAAACCCCTTTTTCCCCACAAAATAATCCAAACAAGACCCAACTCAACCATTCTCCTCCCATATGGACTAAAAGCATCATGAACCCCCCTTACACTTGCTATTATCCCCATCTCAATGCCCCTTTCTCTCACACCAATAACAAACAAGGAATCCTGCCCACACCTATGCATAAATCTCCCACCCAAGGTACCCCATACCGTCCACCCAACAAACACCCACAATCATACCATTTTTTTCTACAGATCTTCATACCCACGCAACCCACACCAACAGAACCACGATAACTACCTACCCAACTCCAACCTTGCATACAATCCACCCTACAAACACCCAAACCCCCCCCCCCCCCCGCATTTCTCACAAAACCTTAAAACATCACATCCCATACCAACACAATCACTATACCTACCCATCCACTTCCAGCCTATCCACCCAACAATACCCCT
>NC_142928.1:46050837-46070837 GCF_046866305.1 Octopus bimaculoides
AGACCAGATGTACGGTCCACGGAACGTGCTCTGGCAAGAGCGATGTGGATGGTGGTGAGGAGATGTCCACGTAGGCTGAAGTGGCGAGCCATGAGTTGAGACTCAATCTCAAAGTCATGGTCGTCACTCCAGTGCCTGCGTAGACGGATGAATTGGGAATAGGGTATGGAGATTTTGGTGTGTTTAGGGTGGGAGAAGGAGAGATTGAGTTATGAGTGTGAGTTTATGTACTTGTACTGGATGGAGGTGGTGAGAGTGTAGTGACGAATGCTGACCGAAATGTCGAGAAAGGCGACTGAGGTGTCGGATATAGTGCAGGAGAAGTGGAGGGCACGATGGATACATTTGACAAAAGAGAGGAAGGAGTAGAATGTTCGCGGGAGAGTGAAGTCGCACCGATACAGTCGTCAATATAACGACTGTATAGTTCAGCCGTAAAAGGCTTCTGACTTTTTCAAAATCTTTCTATCCAATGTACATGTTCTTTCCCAGGACCATACACTATATATTAGGTCTCCCGTTTATATATACTTCTACATTTCTGGTATATATTTAAGCAGTACAAATCATTGAAAACTAGTTTATTAAATGCATTTACTAATGTTCATTTATCGGGTATAAAAAATATTTTATATTTGAAAATTCTACACCAGCCAATACCTTTCCTATATATATTTTCTCGTCAATTCCAATAATTTATATACAATTCAACAAGATTTTCAGGAAATTATTATGATGTCAACACTCCGAATTTTCAGGAAATTATTATAAAGCCAACATTCCGAATTTTCTTTTGTATTGTGACACTTCGTCACTTTCTCTACACTGGAAAATGAATACCTTGAAAATAACATAACCAAGCACTTTAATTTCTTTATTGCATTCAATATTTTTGTTCACATTTTCATCGGGGTTATCTCAGTGAAATATTTAATGTAGGATAACGATTAACAAAAAGTATCATGCATCGTCCTTGTCCCAAGCCTCAGATTATTGAGTTTCTCTATAAATTTCACGGATATCAAGCAATAAATATTCATTGTCTCTTTTTAAGGTTTTTTTTCAACCAAAGCGAATAGCTAAACATTATGTAATGTTTTAATGGAAAAAAAAAGGAATTAACGTTCGATCTCATGTATTGAGTTAAATATTATTATAATACCTACCATTTTAGTTTCACCCTTCTCGGCAGAAACTTATATATTAAAAGAATTTCTGGTTTCACACCTTTCTTGAACTTAAGAATACCTTAAAACCCATTACTGGTTAGGAGAAACCAACATGATGTGGCATTTTAATATGATGGTTATTTATATTTTATATCAAAACTGCACAATATAAGAAAAAAAATAAGGATATTGCATTTGATATGCAATATTCTACTGTAACATCTAAAGAATTTCTGAAGGCACAAAATTCTCTGCAACACACGTTCGTAATTCACTTGCAATTTTTCCATAAAACTAAGTTTACATTATCTACGTCAATTTCCTGTTTTGAACATACATACATATAAAAGGTAATGAAAGAAACGTTTTTCTCCATGTAGATACTGGTCTACAAAAGTGCTTTAGTTTGAGCATTATTAATGGTAAGCACAAAGAGTATTTTGACAGGAAATTTACACTTTTCTTTTTTCTCATAATATCCTTTTGTTCCCAATCATACTTTGTCATTGGTTCACGTTGCTCAACTCTGACTTTTCCTCTGAAAGACGTAACGCAAAAATGATCTCTCACTTACTCCTTTTATCGGAATTATTTAAAAAAAGGAAATAATTTCTAAATGGCAAAAGAAAGAGAAATCTACAAAGTGTCATAAACAGGGCGCTGTCATAATGCAAAGCCTCGGAAAGATTTGCAAAGAATGAGTAATGTAAAATTTTGAGTTACTTCTCACTTCACATACGATTTTGTTAATTTTATAAGATCAACGATAACAATATATAGAAATACGGTCACAATACATATGGTGGTATATTGCACAACACACACAAACTCACACTGACACACATATATACACATGCATGTAAGTATGTCTATGGATGGATATATATATATATATATATATATATATATATATATATATATATATATATATATATATATATACGCACACGCTAATACACGACCCATATTCACGCGCTAATACACTACCCATGTTAAATTCGCCATTCATGTTGCAACCACATCTGGGGCAAAACTAGTCGGTATACAGCACTTACTCGCTACTACCTGTAACATTCGGGTCTAGTTGACTCCATTACCTACCATAACCTTTATTTTATATATATATATGTATATATATATATATATATATATATATATATATATATATATATATATATATATATATATATATATATATATAGATAGATAGATAGATAGATAGATAGATAGATACATATATATATATAACGTATAACATACATATGTATATATATACATATATATACATACATATATAAACACACACACACACACGCATATGTATATATATATATATATATATATATATATATATATATATATATGTGTGTGTGTGTGTGTGTGTGTGTGTGTGTGTGTGTGTGTGCACAGATACATGTATACATGCATACAAACGTACATACATTCATATGTTGTCTGCTCCATCTCAAAATTTTACCGTCTCTTTTCGCAGCATCGTTGTCAATGGCATTTCTGATTTTCCATCCATGACCTCTTTGATAACTGTTTACACATGCTGCAGGTCTGTGTAGTTCGAAACATGGATGTTAAGAAAAAATCTGCTACTTCCACTGGATTGATTTGATTAGCTCCATTGTTAAGAACGTATGTAATCAATGTTTCAAACTTGTTTTCTCACCTGATTTCGAAAATTCAAATTCTCAATATATGGAATGAAAAAGGAATTCATTATGAAGAATGGGTTTTATGGCGAAACGCTTGTATAGGGTTTTATGGAGAAACGCTTGTACAGCATGAGTGCGCACTCTCTGAGTCTGTGTGATAAGTTTTGAGTGATTAGCTGAAGCGAGATAACAAGTAATCAAGGGAAACACTAAGTTTTAAAATTAGAGTGCCACTCTAATTAGAGAATGTGGTCACCATAGCTAGGCATTTAACAATCCTAGTTAATTTATAAACGTTGGATGCCCGTTAAATCTAAATATTCTACCCAGGACTTGTTTTTTCTCCCGTAGAGTGCCAAACAAAAACCAGCCTTCTCACCAAATAGGATTCGTAGGGTAGATGGCTTACTAGACGACAGCTCGACCATATATGTCGTGTTGGTTTCCATGTTACAAGAAACACGTAAAGGCGGTTGACCATTGTATATGAATAATTCTATTTCATAACGTTACATTCGTCCGAAAGTCAAAAAATCCATTCTGCTATTTACTTATTTGTGTTCAATTTTACTTATTAACATTCCCTGTATTGTATAGCCGAAAGGCATTCTCTCATACGTGTATAATTCTCGGTTGCTTCCGTTTATGTTTCCGTTCCTGTTTTCGTTCTTGTACACATTCGTTTGCTTTTCTTAAATGCTCAATATTTTTTCCTACGTCCCTGGCCCCGCCTGATTCGTGTAGTATCGGTGATAAGAGGCGAACCTACAAGGACATTCCCGACTCCGACTCATGATGTAATCGGCTGCGAATGATACGTGTATCTTATTTTAGTCCTTTTTGCCGTTTGTCGTGTTTTCGTCTGTTTTTGCGCATGTTGTGTATCGTTGGTTTCCACCTGCTGTGTTCTTTCTCTTTTAATTTGTTATCTCTCTCTCTCTCTCTCTCTCTCTCTCGCTCTCTCTCTCTCTCTCTCTTTATATATATATAGGAGAATTTACGAAAAACAAGACAGACGAGGACAGGTGGTGTAAACAACGAAAGGATGTATTAGTTTAACGTATATGTATGGATGTATATGTACATATATAGGCGCAGACGTGGCTGCCTGGAAAAAAGCTTCCTTCCCAAACACATGGTTCCGGATTCAGTCCCACATCGTGGCACCATCGGCAACTGTCTTCTACTAAAACCTAAGTGCGATCAAAGCCTTGTGAGTGGATTTGGTAGAGGAACACTGAGAAAAAAAACATAGTATATATATATATATATATATATATATATATATATATATATATATATATATATATATATATATATATATATATACATGCTTGTGTGTCTGTGTTTTCCCCTCACCATCGCTTGACAAACGACAGTGTTGTGTTTAGGTCACTATAATTCGAACGGCTGTGTCTAGAAGCTCAGTGATTCATAATGATATTGGTAGATTTAGCCCATCTCAAAATGCGGCCATATGGATGCATTCTACATGATGAAACCTGCCTCCCTCATCAGGATAGAGCGCATCTTATATTTCAGATGATATTCTAGAGAAGTTCAAAGATGGAATGATTAAATGTAGAGAGCTAACCAAAATGCAGCTGTATGAATGCATTGAACATAGCATGAGAAGGCCTCCGTCATCTGCCATCTTCATGACCAATTTACTCCCCCCTCTATCTTCTCACATACCTTTCTACCTACTGTAGTGTTGCAATCCCTTTGTCTTCTCTCATACCTTTCTACATACCGCAGTAAACTCCCTCTTTCACTGATCTAGACACCTTACATCCCTCAAATAAATATCATTCCTTTCCTCACTATCTCACTTTTCTCACTATCGACTCATCCTTAAAATGCATCGATAAGGTAATAGTTTATGATGGACTAAATCATTATCATGGATTACTGAGCTCCAAGAAACACCTGGTGGACTTATAGTAACTCACTTCCGCCCCTTACAATTTATGGTCCCAACATGGAAACTGGAAGTGAAATCAGAATGCAAAGTCTTGGATTTCATTCTGTAAGCCACCTCATTCGGTATTCTAAAAATCCACAAAATCTATTATTCAATAACTTGACCAATATTGTATTCATCTAAATGAAAGGAAGAGAGGATAGTTGATTACGTTGGAATATGCTTTTAGAATGCGGCGTGCAGGATCGAACACTACTAGATTCTCTATTCAATGCCCTTAATGCTTAGCTAATTTATATCTTTAACAACTCAAGAATTGAATATACATGTGTGGTGAAAACTACTGGGTAAAGGATATATCAATTAGCGTAACTCATATAAACAATTTAAAAAGAAAGAACTCTATGAAAACATCGAACGCGTAATGTTAATCGGTGCAAATCCATAATAAATGTAACAACTGATTAAGAAAATTATTGATGGTAAGTGCATGGTCGTCATGCAATTTAAATTTCAAATAAGAATGCTTTTTTTTATTACGAAGTAGATATAAGAGGCAATACTTGGCTGGATTATATTATAAAAACCTTTTTCTTATTTCATTGAAAAGCCAAAATTCACTGAAGTGACTTTATATTATATGCCATATTATTTAGCTGGGATAGGCGGCTTGCTGACAGAGATGATAGCACGCAGGGCAAAGTACTTAGCGGTATTTCGTCTGCCTTTACGTTCTGAGTTCAAATTCCACCGAGGTCGACTTTGCCTTTCATCATTTCGGGCTCGATAAATTAAGTACTAGTTGCGTACTGGGTCGATCTAATCAACTGCGCCCCTCCACCTCCAAAATTCGGGGTCTTGTTCCTAGATTAGAACATATTTTTTAGTTGGGATAAAATGAAGACATTCATTCAAGTAATTATATGTAATCATGCCCCATTCTATTATTTATCTTATAATAATTTGTCATTAATCATAGAATGGTTATCAGCACATTTTTATAGCTTTTCAAAGCATTGTAGCAATCATTAAATGGGTGCTATTACTGAAATCAATCTCCATTTTCCATCTATATTACAATTTGTAAATTGGTTTGAAGAGTTAAATCAAACATGCAAAATTATTTTGTATCGCGTAAAATATTTTATAACTCAGAGACTGTGGCTGTGTTGTAAATTATCAAATGGCTTAGATTAGTATAGCATGAATTTTTTCAGACATGTTATGGGAAAAGTGTTACACTTCTTATGACTGTGTAACATTTCTTTTACAAATAAAAAGACTTGAGCCAGCAAACACAAATGTATATTCAAAATATGAAGGGATAAAAATTTTGTTCATTTTGATGATCGAAATGATGATGATTATGACGAGGACGACGACGATGACGACGACGAAGACGACGATGATGATGATGATGATGATGATGTTGATGATGATGATGATGATGATGGTGATGATGATGATGATGATGATGATGATGATGATGGCATGCTGACATTAAAAAAATGATAACGATTCCGATGATGATTATGAGGAGCTGGAGGAGCTAGAGAAGGATAAGGAGGAAGAGAAAAGGAAGGAGAAAGAGAAAAGGAAGGATGAAGAGAGATGAAGGCACCAAATTCAGATATGGCAATGATGTCAATGCTGATGATAATGACGATGATGGAAATGATGATGATGATGATCATCATCATCATCGTCGTCGTCGTCGTCGTCGTCGTCATCTCCATCATCATCATAATTATGATGATAAGAAGGTAAAGGAATTGAAAATGGTGTTATTGCTTTGAGGGAACATCGCGGGAATGATTAAAGTTGGAGCGGTTAGAATGGGATTTTATTTTCCCAACAAAGATGATATGAAGTTTATTCAATTTCTTAAATTAGAAACGCAAAATTTCTTTAGATTTAATTAAATTAGTAAAATAAGAAAACAATATTTCATCAATCATCATTTCCCAGGAGATGTTCGTTTTTGTGTAACATTTTTCTTCCTTCATTTCTTTCTATTTTCAAAATTTGATAGACATATATGGTTCGCACAGCAAGTCTTAATCATGCAGCATCCGTGAACAACAGTGGAAATATTTAATTATTGACAAACTTGGAAGTTTCATGCTGTTCGATGTTAAAATAGTTGAGTTGACAGCTAGCAGACAAGCATGTAAATTCCATGGACATTTTTTTACACAATAACATAACCGTGTAATACTTTTGATTTTATAACATACTGAGTTATAAATATATTAATTAATTGGTAGTGATGCAGGGATGCAAATTAAAGTGAAAAATACTAGTGATGAATTTATAAATGTTAGTGACAGGATGATCTCCATATTGTTTGAAATAAATACTTTAAGGAATTGGCGTACTGGAAGCTTATGAAGCAAGCCTTGGAATGTATAACCTCATATTTTTTTATATACACCAATATCTGGTGTATTAGATCAATTGTCATAGATACCGGTACATTAGGCACTGCTTGTTGAAAGATTTTGATTGCCATATATTATATATGCCTGTTTGCACGTGTGCTTGTGTGTGCCCCTGATTCAACGCATGTGCATACACGCATGCATAAGTGTATGCACATATCTTAGGAATTGAAGTGTTCGCTATCTTATTTAATAGCAGTAGCTTCATCTCATGGGTTTTCTGACTCATGTGACATAGTATGTGATATATCTCTACACATACATATGACAGGTCTAAAACCAGTAGATGTCACTTACTGTAAATACTTGCATATTACAATTTCAAATATTAGTACTAATATTGCAGTGCGATCGCTGCCGTTCTACAAATGGACCGTTCTCTATGCTATAATTTTAAACTATATAATCTATAATTATTGTGTGCGTTAATTTCTACTCCATGCAGATTCCTTTCGTTTGTAGGCAGACTAACGTGTATAATTCGTCTTTCTTAACTCGGATTAAGCAATAAGTTTTCGTAGAAAGAGATAAACAAAGAATTTCGTAATTGTCTACTAGTAGCTAAAACAAGAACTTATATATCATTCCTTAATATATATGATTACAATTATCACAATATATTCTATCTCTTCATATACACAGACATGCAAGAAGTAAATCGACACCTTTAATTTTCAAAATCTTTTAACACGCCAAGCGAACAATTGAAATGTAATCGATAGGTAGGGCGACATACTTTAGTATTTAGTTGACATTCCCTTTCCAGATTTTAATTCATTAGCTCCTTTTGTCATTGAACCGATGAACTTTGTGATTGTCTCTTGTGGAAATTCTGCCCACTTTTCACGCAATAATCGAAACAATTGATCTTTAAATTTAAGTTTCTGTTGAGTTTTTCGTGTAGTTCTATCTAGCATGCTCGAAAGATTTTCAGTTGGGTTCATGTCGGAGATTGGCTCAGCCAAGGAAGCTTTTTGATCCCATTTTCAGTCAGCCGTCGTTGATTCCTTTTTGGCGTGTGACATGGAGCCCTATCTTCCATGAATCAGAAGTCATTTTTCGCTGTTATCGTGTGAATACATCGGAAGTATTCCTTGCTTAAGTATTTCGATGCATTCTTCAGAGTTTATGGTTCCAACACAACCGATCAGCTCAGAACAACCATTGTTGGTGACAGCTCCCCATACAATTACAGAGACACCACCATGTTGCACAGTTGGTTGGAGTCGTTTCAAATCAGTTCCGGTTTTAAATCAATTTTAGTTATCCAGAACCATCTTTTTTCTCTCTCTCTTATATTCAACATCTGTATGAAATTGACCATGCATTATTTCCTTTAACCACCTATTTTCAGTTTCATTCGTTTTCAATCTATATAATAGTGCTTTATCTTTGCTATCTTTCATCGTACACAAGCCTGCCCTACTTACATCTAATAATAGCGGTTGTATGGCATTTTTTACATACCATGCTATATTGTTTTCTTCTGCTCTAATGATGTGTTAGTAACAAATAAGTCCTCTTCCCCCTCTTATTCTTGGCACATACAGTCTGTCTGTGTCACTTTTTGGGTGGAGTTACCCATATCTAGTCAGCAACTTTCTTATCTTTCTGACTAAGCTGTTTAGTGCGTCTACTGTCCACAGATTACCCCTCCACCATATCTAAGGAGTGAAACTGCCCAGGTGTTGATAGCTTTGATCTTATTCCGACCGTTTAATTTCGACTTAAGGATCAGTCTCAGTCTGCATAAGTACTCCATCTTAAATTTTTCTGTCATTTCTTTTTCCGTTAATTTATCCATTTCCAAAACCCCCAAGTTCTCATAGCCCGTCTCTTCTATCTGCTTCATAATTTCCCCCGGCGGTATCGTTAGCCCGTCCATAGATTTGATTTTGCCTCTCTTCAAGTCACGCATGAATAACAAATGTTTCAGGTCACCCATGAATAACAAATGATTTACTTTTCCTTGGTGGCTTTCGAATACTTACCCAGCTTTGCTTTCCTCAGACTCAGAATTATTGGTATCAATCACAGTACAAAGATCAGTTGGGACAGACAGTCCCATTGGAAGATGCCCCTCCTAATTTCTACTGTCCCTAAACTTCTTCTGTATGCTGTCAGGTCTGTCCTCCTATTCGCCATACTTTTTCCAAGCAATCGCTCAACACTCGATGCAATACGAAATAGGTTCATACCCTCCATAATCCAAGAACGTGGGATCATATCGTACAACTTACGAGAGTCGCTCCATGACATGGCTAGGTTACTAGTCTTCAAGTACTATTATTATTATTATTATTATTATTATTCAGTAGTTTTATTTTTATAACGTGCTTTCACTTCACTACCGAGCGCAGCTCTGTGCGCCTTGGGTATGTGCTGTGGTTTGCTGTGGTGCTCTTATGTTTACTGTATTGAAAGTGTTTTGCGTAGAATGTGTGCAGTACCCAGTAGTGCAATTTTCTGTATGTTATATATATTTGTAAGTCCTGGTGTTTTTGTTATGTATTTGTCTGAATATTTTTTTATTATACCTAAGGCACCTACTATGATAGGAATTGTTTCTGTTTTTAGATTCCACATTCGAGTTATCTCTATTTCCAGGTCTTTGTATTTTGAAAGTTTTTCCATTTCTTTTAGAGAAACGTTGTCATCTGCTGGTATTGAAACATCAATTAGAAGGCATTTTTTTCCTTCATGATCTTTGACAACTATATCTGGTCTATTTGCCTTAATTTCTCTATCTGTGTGTATTGGCATATCCCAGATTATGGTTGCTTTCTCGTTTTCTGTGACCTTTTCTGGCGTGTGTTTATACCATCTTTTTTCTGTTGCTATTCCATAATGTTGGCATAGCTTCCAGTGTATATAGGTCCCAGCTCTGTCGTGTCTGTGAATATATTCCTTCTTAGCCAGGACTGGGCAGCCAGAGATAATATGATTTATTGTTTCTTGTCGATCTCCACATATTCTACAGTTACTTGTTATATTTCTTTTCATTATGTGTTTTTGGTAATTTCTGGTGGGGAGGCTTTGGTCTTGTGCAGCAATTAAAAATCCTTCAGTCTCTGCTTTGAGTCCTGAGCTTCTCAGCCATCGCTGGGATTTTTCTCTGTCTATTTCTTTCGCATTTAGTTTAGCCCAGTATTTACCATGTAGGGGCTTTTCTTGCCATCGTTTTATCATGGTCCGTTGCTGTTCTAGTTTTAGTTTGGATTTCATTTGTTTTATAGCTTTTGTTGTTTCTTCTTCTTCTTCTTCGTATTTGTTAGGTAGATTGATTTCTTGTTTGTATTTGTCAGCTTCCTTAAATACTGAAAACAGTTTTTTGTTTTGCTCGTGTTTTGTGGCTATTTGTATTAGTTTCCCTTGCTTCTGGAGTAGGTATTTTTGCAGTCCTATGGTGGTTATTTTATAATAGTTTTCTAGCTGTATAAGACCCCTGCCACCTTCTGTGCGTTGTATATATAGCCTTTCTATGTCAGATTTTGGGTGGTGCATCCTATATCCTGTCATTATTTTTCTTGTTTTCCTGTCTATTTTACATAGTTCGTTTAGTGTCCAGTTAAGGATGTTGTAGCTGTAGCTTATAACTGGGACAGCTAAAGTGTTGATACCCATTATCTTGTTTTTAGCATTGAGCTCTGTTTTTAGTATTGATCTAACTCGTCTATAGTACTCTTTCTTTATTTTTTCTTTCATTTGTGTATGTTGTATCCTATCTAGTTCATTGACTCCTAAATACTTATATGGTTGGCTTTCGTCTAGTTCTCTTATTTCATTGGCTTTATCTAGTGTTATATTGCTACTTTTAACTAATTTTCCTCTTTTCAGGCTTGCTTTGGCACATTTTTCTAATCCGAATTTCATTTCTATTTCCTTGGTAAAGCCGTGTACTGTCTGTAGTAGTGTTTCTAGCTCTTTGTCGTTTTTTGCATATAATTTTAGGTCATCCATATATAGAAGGTGGCTGACTGTTTTTCCATAGCATTTGTTACCGCATCCAGTTCTATTTAGCAATTCTGTTAGAGGTGTGAGTGCCAGGCAGAACAGGAGTGGAGAGAGCGTGTCTCCCTGGAATATTCCTCTTCTAATGGGGATGGCTTTCGTTTTCACAAGTCCCTCTTTTGTTTGGAGCTGTAGCACTGTCTGCCATTTGTTCATTGAGTGCTCTATGTATTTTATGATTATTATTATTATTATTATTATTATTATTATTATTATTATTATTATTATTATTATTATTATTATTATTATTATCATCATTATTATTATTATTATTATTATTATTATTATTATTATTATTATTATTATTATTATTATTAGTATTAGTATTATTATCATTATTATAATTTTTTTTTTCAAGTATAATTAAATTTGTAGTTTTCTACTCTACGAAATGCATTGAGTGATCTTTTAGTTTAATGTAATATCAGTGTCACTCTCTCACTCTCTCTCTATATATATATATATATGTATATGTTTGTGTGTGTGTGTGTTTGTATACATATACATACATACATATATATGTATATACATATATATATATATATATATATATATATATATATATATATATATATATATATATATATATATATATATATATATATATATATATATGTATGTATGTATGTACAAACATATATGTATATATATATATATATATATATATATATATATATATATATATATATATATATATATATATATATATATATATATATATATATATATATATATATATATATATGTATGTATGTATGTACAAACATATATGTATATATATATATATATATATATATATATATATATATATATATATATATATATATATATATATATATATATATATATATATATATATATATATATATATATATATATATATATATATATATATATATATATATATATATATATATATATACATGTATATACATAGACACACACACACACACACACAAACAAACACACACACACATGTATATTTATGCGTTCAGTTAGAATCCTTTCATCAACCAGTCATAAAGATGAATGATTGACTATAAGTTATAACATATTAGATCGATCATAGTTCACATCTTCAGATGGTGCTGCTGGTCTAATTCTCGTTTTAATGTAATAACATTTTAATTATTTATACTCAGTTCAGATTCAGTTTGTATATCCTGATGTGCCATCTAACACTTTCTAGCTATATATATAGGTTGTGTGACTTGGAGGAGACTGGAATGTAGTATATATATATATATATATATATATATATATATATATATATATATATATATATATATATATATATATAGCTGTCATGAAAAGTCAACGTCATCAATATTGAATCTACCTTCTACGACAAGTTGAATATATTGTAATTCCCTATCCTACGTATCCATCTGCACACTAAATATGCTCAATCCACCTGCAAAATATTGATATCTGCTGTCTCAGAAATTTGAAAGTACCAACAATTTGGGTTGATCAACAAGCTTCTTTCAGAAAACAGTGTACTTAAAATTTCAAAATACCCTCAGCAATATACTCAGTGTCAATAAATATAACCTTCAAAGTACATTCAACAGAACATAACATACTTAGGAAATACTTTTATTCATTCAACATTCATTTAAAAGTATTATATTTAGATGCTCTAAGGGGTACAAATTGCATTTTAAATGCTGTTAAACGTCTTTGCTCGTGAAAAAAGAAAAAAATAATTGTATTGCAACTAATATTTTATTAACATGAAATTTTCAACTTAAAACAAGCATTTAAACATTTTTAAGCTTATATCAGCTGGCGCTCAGTATTTGAACACACATTTAATTTACGTAATTTGCATATTTGGCGCAATTTTCAAGATGTCATTTTACCTATATGACCTAAGGATTATAAAAAAACTGAGCACTGTGGAACAAACACACGCTCGCGAAAAGAACACATGACTCCTCATTTCTCAACTGGCACATATCTTTAGATATATTGCATCAGTTATGTATTTATAAAATACAAATAGGCAGTTTGACATTAAATTTCCTATGAATAGAAGAATAACGCATTCCGATAATTTCTCCATAGAGTTTAAACAGTTAGCTTTGTGGATTTGTGAACAGAAATAAATTATAAAGTAATTGACAATGTTTAAATTAACAAAGGTACAATATCTGCACAAGTATAATTATTAACGTCATCACGATTAATAATGTCCATTAATATTTTATTTAATCGGTTAAATTATCCATTTTTGTGATTTAAATTACGAAACTCTGAATATAAATATAAATCCCGAAGTTTTTATCCTGTGGTGCATGCAGATTACAACATGTGCTTACGAATAAATGCCAATTTAGATTCGTGAATGGTTAAATGCACAAGAATCATACATATATTTGAGGGAGAGAGTGAGAAAGCAAGATTGAAAGAGCAAATGCAGGCAGGGAAGGAAACAGAGAGAGTGAGAGAGAGAGAAAAAAAAAGGTAAAATATGAGAGCGAGAGAGAGAAAAGGTAAAACATGAGAGAGAGAGAGAGAGAGAGAGAGAGAGAGAGAGAGAGAGAGAGAGAGAGAGAGAGAGAGAGAGAGAGAGTGGGGGGGGGGATATGTTGCTATATATATGGTCAAAAAGATAGACAGAAGTATAAAGAAATATATTTTCAGATAGATATATTCCATATTTAAACTTCTCATTGAAATCAGCAATTACTCGATCCTATGTTGATAGGATTTTATTTTTTGTTACATTTAATTTTCTTTGTTTTATGTAGAAATATATTAAGGTAATGATTCGTAGCTATTACCTATTTGAAATCAAACATTTATTTAAGTAGTTTTTAAGTAAAACTTATTTTGAAATACACCAAGGGAATTAACAAGACTTATTTACATTTACATATAAATATAAATGGATCTACTTTTACTGAGATCTTTTAAGTAGCATTTCGGTGCGCATTTCTAAAATGCTGTGGAGCGACTATTACATATGTTTCGATTCCCGAGGTATTTATGAGTCTGAGTGTATGTGCGCTGACGTGTGTATGTGTGTGTGTGTGTGTGTTTGTGTGTGTATGTGCATGTGTGTTTGTGTGTGTGTGTGTGTGTGTGCGTGTGTGTGTGTGTGTGTGTGCGTGTGATAGAGAGAGATAGTGATTGTTTGAGTGTGCGCGTATGTATTTATGTATAGATATATATACAAATATATACACAGACAGACACACACACACATGTTTATATATATATATACACACACACACACTCACACACACACATACACACACACACACACATATATGTGTATACATATATGCATTTGTATCAATCTGTTTATATATATATGCAATTATATACAGACAAGCACACACACATCACACACACGTACATACAGGCATAGAAAAACAAACAAATACATGTGCACGCAACTATGATCCAATGCAGCGGTATAAATGGTTTTACGTTTCTTTTGGTATGAGTGATTTTATGCATTTATTTAATATCTTCGCATTTTGACCAGTAATTTAATTAAAGAAATATTAGCTTTTGAGCAACTTTATGAAAATATATCAACTTTAGACAATTATTGTCTTCTGATTATCACTCCTTCTAATTTAGAATTTGATCAAATTACCATTCCGTAACCGTGTCAGTATGTAGAAACTGGGATAGTTTGTAAATAAATCCGTAATTTATTTGTATGTTAACTGGTCTAAATGGATACCGTGTAGCTATCTATTTATGTATCAATAGTAAGATGGTGTGTATGTATATATATCTGTCCGTGCGTCTGGATGTCTGTGTGCGCACCCATATATATTTAATATTTTGTAATATATATAATATTTTATATTATAAAGGCATGTCTACACAAGACGTTACCTTTAGTACTCTTTTTAAAGAAAAAATATTTCATAGACATTTATTTTAACTTTCGGTTTCAACATCGACACTTGCTGGTCGAAATTTTCCTGTTGCCTTTTCAAACTATTACTTAAGGACAGGAGTATGTACACTTGATTCATAAGAAGTAGCTACAGAAATTGCATACTTTAATGCCCACATAAACATTGGTTATAAATCTAAGACTCCCGTGAAACATGAATGTGTATGAAACGCAGTTAACTCCATTCTGGTATTTATATAATTACAATTGCATGGCAAACATCGAATCACATAAGCTTAGTAGTTCTTTGCAGTTCTAGACAACAATACGACATGTACAATTTAATGAGAATTATTATTCCTTGAAATGGAACGGTTTATAAGGAGTACAGAAATTTGCCCATGATAAGCATCCCGAAATTGAAGGATGACATTGTCTATCACACAGCCACCAAGCGCTATGTTTCTCAAACTGCAGCTTTACTCTCGAAACAACGGGTTTGGTAAAAATATTGTTAAATCATCCCATTTCTCAATATTTAATAAACATAACCGTACACTTCAAATTATTTGGGGAAAACATTTAGTATTCTTTAAATATATGCATGTCGCACATTCTGTCCTGTGCTTTACAAATGTGAATGTCTTACAAGGTCCTGCATAAACATAGATACGTACGTACAAACGCGCGCAATTTTGGGTTGCATTGCTTCATCATTGCCGTTCTTGTCGTCTCAGGAGATTTCGTGGGAAATCTCCATTATTTCAACAAATGTCGCATTGTCCAAATTGAACCGGCTGATATTGATCAAATCTCAGGTTGGCTCGTGGTCGCAGCATACCACTGACGCTCCTTGCTGCTCTAAAACTTCCGAGTGTCCTTCTTTGCAGCATTACTAATGGAACGAATTCCGCTCCACTTTGTTGTAACTCCAAATCTTAGCTTTGCAAGTAAAACAGACAGCGCACTTCATTTCGTTCACAACGTGTCTGCCAGACCGATTTCTACACTACTGTACCAGTTCCTGGTATTTGGCACGCTTCCTTTCATGAGAGTCACCAGTGTGCACTCCACACAAAGTATAGACAGTTGATATACTTGCTGATCTGTTTTGTAGATGTTGAGATTACTATGCCTGTGCGAATGAAACTTATGTTGAAATTATCAAAATCTCGGACGAAATCGCCTGAGACCACAAGAAGGGCAATGATGATGCAAGTTATCCCCAACATTGTGTGTGTGTGTGTGTATGTGTGTCTGAGTGTGTGTCCAAGTGCGTGTGTACATATGATGTGATCTGAGAATTTTAACTGTTCCACGTGACCTATGTCACCTGCCAGCTTGAGGCTCCGGAAAGTAGGCAAGCTCGTTGAAATGTCAATGAGTAGGACATCACTCTGGCTCTGAGAAAAGTGATGATCTATTTCCTGGAATGGTAATTACTGAGGTGACTGATAACAACTGCCTTGGGTATGTGGTCACATTACCAGCGATTGCAGCCATTGGCTAAGTCTCCCAGATAGCTACTGATACGATATTGAAGAGACACTCTTTCAGCAAAAGAAGGTAACAGGACAGTTTTGCTCCTCTTTCTCAATGTGTGAAGTTTTATTGGACTTGTTACAGTATCGTGCACTGCCAGGAAAGTGAAAACTGAAAAATTACGATAACAAGAGATCCACACACACAAACAGAGACACAAAGACACACATATCTATACTTATATACAAACATGCATAGAATAAACAAAATGATGGGTCAAGGCCTCAAGTACGCCCCCACTATTATCATCAGCAATTACAAGCTGTAGATCGTCCAACAATTCACCTATCTCAGTTCTACCATTGTTGAAGACCTCTCCCTGGAACCTAAGATCAATAAGCGAATCAAACAAGCATATTTCACATTTGCTAGGGTCACAAAGACGATCTGGGGGAGAAAAAAAAACTGGCTGAAAATACCAAAATTGCTGTGTATAAGGCTTGCCTCCTTAGTTCGCTACTTCACTGCAGTGAGATGTTGAGACTATACTCTAGACAGGAGCAGCATCTCAGCGTCATTCAGCTTCATAGTTTGAGACGCATCTTGGATATCAAGTGGATCGATGACATCACCATCACCGAAGTCCTCGACCAATCCTAGATACCCAGTATACACATTGTGCTCTACTAGCGCTTTTTGCGTTGGCTTGGTTACGTTCATCGCATCCCAGACGGAGAGTTCCCAAAAGTACACCTGTATGGAAAATTGGCCACGAGAACGACCTCATCTTCGATTCAGAACGTTTGTAAGAGGGATATGAAGTCGCTGATCTGGACGTCTTGGAATAGGAGGCGGTTGCAAATGATCGTCCACACTGGAGGCAAACGCACCAAAAGGGTATGTTTGAATGTGCGTACATATTTTCATATTATATGGATGCATGCATATGCCACGAAATTTTATTACATCTATGATTATATATATGTGAGTGTGTGAGCATGCGTTGATATTCATGATTGTTAGTGTACATGTGTAACATTTTGAACTCAGAAACTTTGCTGGCCGAACGAACGAATTATAAATAGTATAATCCCATAAAAGAATTTTAAAATCACGTTGGGAAATTTTGGTAAGAGGATCACACGGATTACCCACCCCTATCAAATTATCACAAATAAATGTTGATCTTAATTGAATTTATTCAGTTTCCGGTGGAATAGAATGTAGATATGCTAAAAAGGTTATTAAAATAACTCTATTATCTAAGGAGGGATAACATTAAATTCTTCACAACATATATCAAGTTAAAAAAACGAAAGAACGAACGTAAAATATTATAGGATAGTCACGGAATAAAATAAAATAACCGAAACAAAAATGTAGAAAGAGTGCAAAAGAAGTGAAAGTGTAGTAATGATTGAGGCAGTTCTTGCAATTCAACGAAAACAGTTATAGAATAATGCATGGAAAAGAACGCACTATCTAATCTCTTCTGGATGACCTACAATTATTTGACAATACGTGTATAAAAGTTGCATATTTTTACATAGATATAGTGGCCACATGAATCCAAATTCGGCTTAAGCCATTTAAATAAATGAGAAACATATACCGTCATAGAAACATGTTGCAAGAAACAACTAAAATCTTTTTGAGTGGGAGTTGACGTTCGTTGAGAGATTTAAGACACGCTTTATTTTATTAAGCTTTATGCAATTAGGAAATCAAACGCGTATTCAAATACACGATTACTAAAACTAACACTACTCTCAAGTTGACACTTTAATTTAATGAATTGATAAGTGAACAATGCATTATATAACTCATGCGACACATGGAGTAAAACATGCACGAAATTATGATGTACATTCCAACGTGCACTCTTAAAATATTTGACAGACGTTTAAAAACGTTTATCCTTAAATGTTTTGTATGCTATTTTAATTGTATTTTGCAGTTAGATGAGGGAGTGCCAAATCTTATTCTGCATCGCTTTAAAGTATGTAAGAGCATTTTATCTCTTATTTCTAGCATTGTATGGGTTTCTTAACACCTCAGTCACAGTTAGTGATAATTATAATGCTCCTTTTTTGTGAAACATTGCAACCTGCTGTTTATATTAATTTTATATCTATATATGTATGAATCTATGTACCTTAGAATACAATATGGTGTGCACTGAAATAATACATACAGTTGATCTAGCGATGATATGAAGACTAGAATGTTTAATATCCTAAATAAACTGAATTTACTAATAACTTATAAAGATAACAGCCGTTGTATCAAATATATCATCTAAAAAATACAATTGTTGGATAATATATAGTCGCTAAATTTATCTGATCTAAAACTGCATATCAGTTAATGGAGAAAGGAAATGCTGCACGAGGTTTAAAAGTGTTAATGCTCGCGTTTAGTTGAGATTTCCATAAGGATGAAAGTCATTTGAGCGTATATATCAAGTGCCTGAAGAACACCAAATCAGCTATTTTGAGAGGAATCCTTAAATTGTAAACTATAATTATTCACTAAATACAAGGAGAACATTTATAATTCTATTAGTATAAACGTAATATAAAAGTTATATCGCCACAGCAGATGAACGACATAATTAGAATATGAGGAGTAAAAAATAATGTTTCCTAAATTTCAAAGGGAGTACGGCAGCCTTATTTTCTGTGAAATATTGTTGCTGTTTGACATGCATAGTTCCTTTTATTGGATACAGAATGCAAAGTAGAAAGACTCATGTAGATCCAAATTTTACGTATTTTAATAGTTACACAAAGTCCCTACATAGTAAATAATATTTCTCAAATCTGCATATCATGCAAAATGTATTCTAATTGAAGGTGAATGGCCACATATTTTCAAGTGTAACATCGACCGAATCGCAGCAGTGTTTTACTCGTAGTTATTGTTGCAACGCCAGAAAATTGGATGTTAAAGTATACATCGTTGGCACATGTTAGAGTATACATCGTCACAACATGCCACACACCGACTCCGCAAATCCCTTATTCTTCAGAATCGAGTCTCTGTCGTACACAAACGCAGAGTACTTTAGAGAAATGTTATGCACTTAAATAGCGGAAGTCGTATTCGAAATATCGCCAATCTAAAACAATCATTCAAATATATTCAATGCTACATAAATATTCTACTTATTCATACGTATATATGCGCATACGCACAAACACGTACACACACAAACACACACACACCATCACACACACACATACACACGCACGAACAAACAAAACACATGCACAGGGGCGCACACATAGATTGACAGTAATTCATGCATACTACGTATGTACATATCAGATTTCTGTGGCCTATGTGTTTATGATTATGTATTGTGACGATCTCCGTCTATGTGAACGTCTTTAAGAAAACGACGTAAAATGAACTCTACAGGTTTCGGATTTACTCTTATTT